>NC_052146.1:307563632-307638865 GCF_902713615.1 Scyliorhinus canicula
CAATGGCCGCGTACTCCGTGTCCTGCACTCTCGGTATCAGCCCCCTGTTCAATACGAAAAAATCGATCCTAGAGTACACTCTGTGGACGTGGGAGAAAAAAGAATACTCCCTCGCCCTAGGCCTACCAAATCTCCATGGGTCTACCCCTCCCATCTGCTCCATGAACCCCCTTAACACCTCTGCCGCTGCCGGCCTCCTATTCGTCCTGGAACTCGATCTATCCAGCCCAGGGTCTAACACCGTATTAAAGTCCCCTCCCATGATCAGGCCCCCTGCCTCCAGTCCCGGGATGAGGCCCAGCAGGCGCCTCATAAACCCCGCGTCGTCCCAGTTCGGGGCATACACATTTACCAGTACCACATTCTCTCCCTGCAACCTACCCCTCACCATCACGTACCTACCCTCCTTGTCTGCCACCACCTCTGCCGCCACAAACGACACCCTCTTTCCCACCAAAATCGCCACCCCCCCGGTTCTTGATATCCAAGCCTGAGTGGAACACCTGTCCCACCCACCCCCTTCTCAGGCGGACCTGATCTGCTACCCTCAAATGAGTCTCCTGCAGCATTGCTACATCAGCCTTCAGTCCCTTCAGGTGTGAGAAGACCCTTGATCTTTTGACCGGCCCATTCAGCCCCCTTACGTTCCACGTGATCAATCGGATCGCAGAGCGACCCGTCCCTACTCCCTGTCGATTAGCCATGTCTTGTCCCTTGCTCGCCCCGGGTCATCCCTCCTTTTCTGACCCGCTTCCCATAGCGATGCCCCCCCCCCCCCCCCCCCACCCCCCCGGCTCTCCCCTTCTCGTCCCTGGTCTTTCCAGCAGCAACCCGGTGTTCCCCCCCAGCCCCCCCCCCCTTCCCCCCCCCCCCCCCCCCCCCCCCCCTGGCTAGGACCCCTCCTAGCCGCGATGTACCCAACATCGTACTCCCGAGAGTCAGCTGGTCTCCGCTGACCCGGCTGCTCCTGCCACATTCCGACTCCTCCCGGTTCACCCCATCTGCGCCCGTGAAAGATCCCCTTAAAACCCCCAGAGAAAGACCCGCATAATCAACCCGCTCCCCCCCGTCCCGTCTCCCCAACTTAACGATATAAATACCCAATGGCAACTAAATACATAAATACTTAACTACATACTTAAATAACAAAATAATTAACTAGCTATCAACTAACAGTGTGCCCAACCATCACCCTCCATCAAACAGTATAAATAACCGCAGATAACCATAACCCGAAAAGAAAAAAAGGAACAAAAAACCCCCCCAAGCACCCAAAGGAAAAGGGTAAGAGGGGTAAATAACTAAGGGAAATTGGAAACGGGAAGAAACACCCCATAAGAAGCCAACGACCCACAATAGAGATTTCAACAGTACAAATATACAGAAACACCCAACAACTCGAAACCTTCAAGATATTCAGAAAAGTCAACCGTTCGAGAAAAAACACCCCAAACAATCCACGAAACTGTTACCCAGTTCCGACCTGGCCTGAAAAAGAAAAGGGCCACTTGCTCAATCAAGAGTCCCCAGGCGGCTACGACCGCCGGTGCTCCCAGGTTTTAGTTCGTGTCCAACTTTTCCTCTTGTACAAAGGTCCAGGCCTCCTCTGGGGACTCGAAATAATGATGTTGGTCCTTGTAGGTGACCCACAAGCACGCCGGCTGCAGCATTCCAAATTTGATCTTTTTCGCGTGTAGCACCGCCTTTGTCCGGTTGTACCGGGCCCGCCGCTTTGCCACCTCCGCACTCCAGTCCTGGTACACCCTTACCGTCGAGTTCTGCCACTTGCTGCTTTTCTCCCTTTTTGCCCACCTCAGGACTTTCTCTCGATCACTTAGCCGCTGGAACCGCACCAGCACCGCCCTCGGGGGCTCGTTTGCCCTAGGCCTCCTGGCCATGACCCGGTATGCCTCTTCCAATTCCAGGGGCGCCGGACCGGCCCCTTCCCCCATCAGGGAGCTCAACATCTCCGCCACATATCCCGGGAGATCCGACCCCTCCAGTCCTTCTTCCAGGCCCAGGATCCTCAAATTTTTCCTCCTCATCCGAGTGTCCAGCTCCTCGAAGCGGCTCTGCCACTTCATGTGGAGTGCCTCGTGCACCTCCACCTTTGCCCCGATGACTGTGGCCTCCTCCTCCCTCGCGGTCATCTCCTGCTGCAGTTCTTTAATCAACGCCTCTTGGATCGCCTGGGCTCCCACCAACCTGGTGGCCGTCGCGTTCATGGACTCTAAGAGCTCCACTTTCATCTCCGTGAAAAAACGGAGGAGAGCGGCCTGCTGCTCCTCCGCCCATTTCTTCCACTCCTCCGATGCGCCGCCGGCCGCCATTTTGATTTTCTTCCCCCGCTTTTTTTGGGGAGCTGCTGCCGTTTTTCTTGCCGCTCCACTCCGGGTACCGACCATAAAATCGGTCTAGTTCTCCTCAGGGGACCTTCCCCCACCGGGATTCGTCTTTTCAGCACCGTTGGGGCCCTCCAATTGGCCCAAAAACACCTTTGTCGCAGGAGCTTCCAAATGTGCGGCTTAGCTAGTCATAGCCGCAACCGGAAGTTTCCCTGGATGTCATCCTTAAATAACAGAGCTATACCACCTCCCTTACCATCCACTCTGTCCTTCCAAATAGTTTGATATCCTCGGATATTTAACTCCCAGTCGTGACCATTCTTTAAACATGTTTCAGTAATGGCCACTAAATCATAGTCATTCGCGATGATTTGCCCCATCAACTCATTTACCTTATTCCGAATACTACGAGCATTCAGGTAAAGTACACTTACGTTGGCTTTTATACCTCTGTTTTGAATCTGAACACCTCGATCAGCAACCTCTCCTAAGTTATATTTCCTCTTAACTGTTCTCCTAATTTTCCTTGTCGTTGAACCCATATCTTAGATTATTATAGAATTTACAGAGCAGAAGGAGGCCATTCAGCCCATCGAGTCTGCACCGGCTCTTGGAAAGAGCACCCTACCCAAGGTCAACACCTCCACTCTATCCCCTTAACCCAGTAACCCCACCCAACACTAAGGGTAATTTTGGACACTAAGGGCAATTTATCATGGCCAATCCACCTAACCTGCACATCTTTGGACTGTGGGAGGAAACCAGAGCACGCGGAGGAAACCTACGCAGACATGGGGAGGATGTGCAGACTCCGCACAGACAGTGACCCAAGCTGGAATCGAACCTGTGACCCTGGAGCTGTGAAGCAATTGTGCTGTCCACAATGCTACCGTGCTGTCCTTACATATCTTCATGTAACAACCTGCAGCGTCGCTGACCATTAATGTTTTTACTTCCAGTTTTATTCCTTTTAGTATTACTGGGCCTATTCACTGAGCTCCCCTCAGTCACTGTACCTTGTACTGTCGCCCTTTTTGATTTTGACTATGGCTTCTCTGCCTTACACTTTTCCCCTTACTGCCTTTTGTTTCTGTCCCTGTTTTACTACATTCCGACTTCCTGCATCGGTTCCCATCCCCCGGCCAGAGTTTAAACACTCCCCAACTGCTCTGGCAAATAGCACCCCCCCCCCCCCCCCCCCCCGCCCCGAGGACACCAGTTCCAGTCCAGTTTGTACAGGTCCCACCTCCCCAGAACCGGTCCCAATGCCCCAGGAATCTGAAACTTTCCCCCTGACGCCATCCCTTCAGCCACCTTTTCATCCTGTATATCCTGTCATTTCTACTCTGACTAGCACGTGGCACCGGTAGTAATCCTGAGATCACTCCCTTCGAGGTCCCATTTCTTAACTTCCTTCCTAGCTCCCTGTGTTCTGCTTTTAGGACCTCATCCCTTTTTTTACCTGTGTTGTTTGTACCAATGTTTACCACGACCACTGGCTGTTCACCCTCCCCCTCCAGGATGTCCTGTAGCTGCTCTGAGACATGCCCCACCCTGCCACCCTGTTCTAGGTGCAGGGGAACCCAGTACAAAGCTTTGTGCTCTCTCCCTCCGCCTGGCTGGCCTCTCTGTCCTGTAATGGACAAATGAGCAGATGTATCTGAAGATAGCATCAGTCAGGAGCTTGACGCAACTGTGTACAGCTGATCAGACACAGCACACAGTTCCCACTGAGCCCGGAAATGAACCTGAGCAGCTGAGGACCATTGTGACCTACAAAGCCACTGTCAGGGTGCGCTCGCCCATGTAGCTGGAGGTGATTTGCGGCTTATTGTTGTCGCTGTGTCCCTTGAAGGGCGTAGCCTCCTGGACTTTGGATATTTGGATATAATTTTAAGGGCTGCCTATACACACTTGCCGCTGGGTAATGGCATTGCCGGCGGTTCCTGCTGCTCTCACACTAACTGAGCCACTGTGCCTCCTCTCAAAGGTCTCCCCCGGAGGCCTTGCCTGTGGTCACCTGGCCTCCTTTCCCTCCTCCCTCTCCATCACAGTAACTTCATTGCTTGTGACACTGATACAGATTATTATTAAAGAGCTAGAATAACTAGGGCTGTGCTCGGTCAGTCTGAGGAAATGGCTGGGGTTTGTTAATGCTGAAAGGAAAAGAGACATTCCTGTCGTCGATCAATCAATGAGAACCATAGATACCCCACAGCGCAGAAGGGGGCCAATCGGCCCATTGTGTCTACACCGGCCCTCTGAAAAATCCCCCGACCGAGGTCCACACCCTTCTCTATCCCCATAATCACCAAACCAGCACATTCCTGGACACTATGGGCAATTTATCATGGCCAATCCACCCAACCCACAGATCTTTGGACTGTGGGAGGAAACCGCAGCACCCGGAGGAAACCCACACAGACGCTGGGAGGAAGTGTAAACTCCACACAGTCACCTGAGGCCGGAATTGAACTCGGGACCCTGGCGCTGTGAGGTGGCAGTGCCAACCACTGTGCTACCGTGCTGCCCTGCACAGGAACAGGGCAAGATGTCAAAATAAGCAAGGACAAATCAGAAGACAGTTTAATGAAAAACACTTTTGAAATGTGAAAAGCATCATTGCATTCGACACATTTACAGCTGAAAGAGGCCATTTAACCTTTGTGGCTGTGCCAATTCTTCATCAGAATAATTTGCTGCTGATTGACGCTGAATAACTGTAGCATTTAAAAAGGCAAGGTGGATGAATGTGAAGAAAATGGTGAAGCAACATGAATAGGGTTCATCTAATCTCATCCCTCCAAACTGCTAACCACCCAATTTCCCTTCGTGTCACCAGAGTTCAATGTGTTCTGAGGAAGAGTCACACAGACTGGAAACATTAACTCTGGTTCTCTCCCCACAGATGGTGCCAGTCCTGCTGATTATTTCCAGCATTTTCTGTTTTTAATTCAGATTTCAGTATTTTGCTTTTATATTAAACAATTGGGCCTGAATTTTACTTTCAGGCAAGTGCACACCCCGGCCGATTGCAAAATATTGGCAAATAATTTACACAATGAACATTGCAATGAAGTTCCTGTGAAAATCCCCTAGTTGCTGTGCTCTTTTTGTGTTGCTAAATTCAGGATAGGGAGTTGCACGTTAGGTGCCTCTCCTCCTGTGGACCCGAAAAATAGCCACTTTTCAATGATAACTCGCCAAAAAAGACGCAGTAACACATTCCCCAAACTTAGTAAGTCAGAGGAAAGAAGAAAGAGAGAGGGAATATAAGGAAAAATGCCCGGAAAAGCCAAACTAGAGGCCGAGCAGAGACCAGGAGTGGAAGGGGCCAGGAATGACTGCATTCGGACGAGCCAATCAGCGCACGAGGCGGCGCAACGCAAGTTTCGCCAAAGCAAATCGAGCAAGGGAGACACGATCAAGCCCTTCCTGCACCGGATGGGGAGCTCGAAGGCATCCTTCACAGAGGCACTAAGGGGGCACTACCAGGAGATAAAGGTGGAGGTAAAAGCGGACATTGAGGCCGCAGTGAAGGACGTAGTAACCGAGACCCTGGCCCAAATGCAGCTCGCCCTGAACAAAGCGGTGAAGAGGCTAGAAGCCCATGAGGCGACCATCCAGGACATGGAAAAGGCCGCAACCGACCAGAGTGATTGGATCATGGCGCTGGAGAACGAGGTGGTGAGGTTGGTCGCAGCGCAGGGCAGTCTGAAGGGTAAAGTGGAGGATCAGGAGAACTGCTTGTTATAATATACACATCAATATATGATGGTGCAGAGACACACACTGACTGACACACTGCAAGACCAATCAACACACACAACACCGCAGCCAATCGCCAGTTAGAGCACGCTCACTATAAAGCCAGAGGGCTCTAGTTTTCCCGCTCATTTGGGATGCAGCCTCTGAGAAGGACAGAGCTCGCAGCTAGTAGCACAAACCTTCACCATGTGCTAACAGTTTAGACTGGTCAGGATAGGCATAGGTCTTCAGTTAATCTAACATAGTGTCGACCCACAGTGCAAGTATGTTCAACAGTTCCTAGCTTAATAAAATAGTGTTGTACTAGTACAAGTGTTGGTAGCCTGTCTATGTTACTGCTAAGGTGATCGCAGTCTCCACAGATCCAGAGTACCAAACACATCATGGTACCAGTGATTGATGGGGACAGCAAATCTATGGAAACACCTGCCCAGTGAAGCAGTTTAGGCTCCTTCATTAAATGTTATCAAGATAAAGATCGATAGTTTTTTGAAGAATAAAGGAATAAAGGGTTATTGTGTTCGGGTGGGAGAGTGAAGCGGAGTCCACAAATGATCAGCCATGATCTCATTGAATGGCGGAGCAGACTCGAGGGGTAAGATGGCCTACTCCTGCTCCTCATTCTCTCGCTGCACTGTCCCCATCAAACACTCCCAGGACAGGTACAGCACGGTGTTAGATACAGACTAAAGCTCCCTGTACACTGTCCCCATCAAACACTCCCAGGACGGGTACAGCACGGGGTTAGATACAGAGTAAAGCGCCCCCTACACTGTCCCCATCAAACACTCCCAGGACAGGTACAGCACGGTGTTAGATACAGACTAAAGCTCCCTCTACACTGTCCCCATCAAACACTCCCAGGACAGGTACAGCACGGTGTTAGATACAGAGTAAAGCTCCCTCTACACTGTCCCCACCAAACACTCCCAGGACAGGTACAGCACAGGGTTAGATACAGAGTAAAGCTCCCTCTACGCTATCCCCATCAAATACTCCCAGGACAGGTACAGCACGGTGTTAGATAGATAGATAGATAGAGAAATACAGCACAGAACAGGCCCTTCGGCCCACGATGTTGCGCCGAACCTTTGTCCTAGGTTAATCATAGAATTTTGGACAATTTGTCATGGCCAATCCACCCAACCTGCACATCTTTGGACTGTGGGAGGAAACCGGAGTACCCGGAGGAAACCCACGCAGTCACGGGGAGGATGTGCAGACTCCACACAGACAGTGACCCAAGTCGAAATCGAACTTGGGACCCTGGAGCTGTGAAGCAATTGTGCTATCCACAATGCTACCGTGCTGCCCTTAAGAAGTTAACCTACACTCCCTTATTCTACCCTAATCCAAGTACCTATCCAATAGCCGCTTGAAGGTCCATAAATTTTCCGACTCAACTACTACCACAGGCAGTGCATTCCATGCCCCCACTACTCTCTGGGTAAAGAACCTACCTCTGACATCCCCTCTATATCTTCCACCATTTATCTTAAATTTATGTCCCCTTGTAATGGTGTGTTCCACCCGGGGAAAAAGTCTCTGACTGTCTACTCTATCTATTCCCCTGATCATCTTATAAACCTCTATCAAGTCGCCCCTCATCCTTCTCCGTTCTAATGAGAAAAGGCCTAGCACCCTCAATCTTTCCTCATATGACCTACTCTCCATTCCAGGCAACATTCTGGTAAATCTCCTTTGCACCTTTTCCAAAGCTTCCACATCCTTCCTAAAATGAGGTGACCAGAACTGCACACAGTACTCCAAATGTGGCCTGACCAAGGTTTTGTACAGCTGCATCATCACCTCACGGCTCTTAAATTCAATCCCTCTGCTAATGAACGCTAGCACACCATAGGCCTTCTTCACAGCTCTATCCACTTGAGTGGCAACTTTCAAAGAACAATGAACATAGACCCCAAGATCTCTCTGCTCCTCCACATTGCCAAGAACCCTACCATTAACCCTGTATTCCGCATTCAGATTTGTCCTTCCAAAATGGACAACCTCACACTTGTCAGGGTTAAACTCCATCTGCCACTTCTCAGCCCAGCTCTGCATTCTATCTATGTCTCTTTGAAGCCGACAACAGCCCTCCTCACTATCCACTACTCCACCAATCTTCGTATCATCTGCAAATTTACTGACCCACCCTTCAACTCCCTCATCCAAGTCGTTAATGAAAATCACAAACAGCAGAGGACCCAGAACTGATCCCTGCGGTACGCCACTGATAACTGGGCTCCAGGCTGAATATTTGCCATCCACCACAACTCTCTGTCTTCTATCGGTTAGCCAGTTTGTTATCCAACTGGTCAAATTTCCCACTATCCCATGCCTCCTTACTTTCTGCATAAGCCTACCATGGGGAACCTTATCAAATGCCTTACTAAAATCCATGTACACTACATCCACTGCTTTACCTTCATCCACATGCTTGGTCACCTCCTCAAAGAATTCAATAAGACTTGTAAGGCAAGACCTACCCCTCACAAATCCGTGCTGACTATCCCTAATCAAGCAATGCCTTTCCAGATGCTCAGAAATCCTATCCCTCAGTACCCTTTCCATTACTTTGCCTACCACCGAAGTAAGACTAACTGGCCTGTAATTCCCAGGGTTATCCCTATTCCCTTTTTTGAACAGGGGCACGACATTCGCCACTCTCCAATCCTCTGGTACCACCCCTGTTGACAGCGAGGACAAAAAGATCATTGCCAACGGCTCTGCAATTTCATTTCTTGCTTCCCATATAATCCTTGGATATATCCCGTCAGGCCCGGGGGACTTGTCTATCCTCAAGTTTTTCAAAACGCGCAACACATCTTCCTTCCTGACAAGTATCTCCTCAAGCTTATCAGTCTGCTTCACGCTGTCCTCTCCAACAATATGGCCCCTCTCATTTGTAAATACTGAAAAAAAATACTTGTTCAAGACCTCTCCTATCTCTTCAGACTCAATACACAATCTCCCGCTACTGTCCTTAATCGGACCTACTCTCACTCTAGTCATTCTCATATTTCTCACGTATGCGTAAAAGGCCTTGGGGTTTTCCTTGATCCTACCCGCCAAAGATTTTTCATGCCCTCTCTTAGCTCTCCTAATCCCTTTCTTCAGTTCCCTCCTGGCTATCTTGTATCCCTCCAGCGCACTGTCTGAACCTTGTTTCTTCAGCCTTACATAAGTCTCCTTCTTCCTCTTAACAAGACATTCAACCTCTCTTGTCAACCATGGTTCCCTCACTCGACCATCTCTTCCCTGCCTGACAGGGACATACATATCAAAGACACGCAGTACCTGATCCTTGAACAAGTTCCACATTTCACTTGTGTCCTTCCCTGACAGCCTATGTTCCCAACTTCTGCACTTCAATTCTTGTCTGACAGCATTGTATTTACCCTTCCCCCAATTATAAACCTTGCCCTGTTGCTCGCACCTATCCCTCTCCATTACTAAAGTGAAAGTCACAGAATTGTGGTCACTACCTCCAAAATGCTCCCCCACTAACAAATCTATCACCTGCCCTGGTTCATTACCAAGTACTAAATCCAATATGGCCTCCCCTCTGGTCGGACAATCTACATACTGTGTTAGAAAAGCTTCCTGGACACACTGCACAAACACTACCCCATCCAAACTATTTGATCTAAAGAGTTTCCACTCAATGTTTGGGAAGTTGAAGTCGCCCATGACTACTACCCTGTGACTTCTGCACCTTTCCAGAATCTGTTTCCCAATCTGTTCCTCCACATCTCTGCTGCTATTGGGGGGCCTATAGAACACTCCCAACAAGGTGACTGCTCCTTTCCTATTTCTAACTTCAACCCATATTACCTCAGTAGGCAGATCCCCCTCGAACTGCCTTTCTGCAGCTGTTATACTATCTCTAATTAACAATGCCACCCCCCCACCTCTTTTACCACCCTCCCTAATCTTGTTGACACATCTATAACCAGGGACCTCCAACAACCATTTCTGGCCCTCTTCTATCCAAGTTTCCGTGATGGCCACCACATCGTAGTCCCAAGTACCGATCCATGCCTTAAGTTCACCCACCTTATTCCTGATGCTTCTTGCATTAAAGTATACACACTTCAACCCATCTCCTTGCCTGCAAGTACTCTCCTTTGTCATTGTTACCTTTCCCACTGCATCACTACGTGCTTTGGCGTCCTGACTATCGTCTACCTTAGTTGCTGGACTACAGATCCGGTTCCCATTCCCCTGCCAAATTAGTTTAAACCCTCCCGAAGAGTACTAGAAAACCTCCCCCCCAGGATATTGGTGCCCCTCTGGTTCAGATGCAACCCGTCCTGCTTGTACAGGTCCCACCTTCCCCAGAATGCGCTCCAATTATCCAAATACCTGAAGCCCTCCCTCCTACACCATTCCTGCAGCCACGTGTTCAACTGCACTCTCTCCCTATTCCTAGCCTCGCTATCACGTGGCACCGGCAACAAACCAGAGATGACAACTCTGTCTGTCCTGGCCCTTAACTTCCAGCCTAACTCCCTAAACTTGTTTATTACCTCCACACCCTTTTTCCTACCTACATTGTTGGTACCAATGTGCACCACGACTTCTGGCTGCTCACCCTCCCCCTTCAGGATCCTGAAGACACGATCAGAGACATCCCTGGCCCTGGCACCCGGGAGGCAACATACCTTTCGGGAGTCTCGCTCGCGACCACAGAATCTCCTATCTATTCCCCTAACCATTGAATCTCCTATTACTATTGCTTTTCTATGCTCCCCCCTTCCCTTCTGAGCCCCAGAGCCAGACTCAGTGCCAGAGACCTGGCCGCTGGGGCCTTCCCCCGGTAGGTTATCCCCCCCAACAGCATCCAAAACGGTATACTTGTTTTGAAGGGGAATGGCCACGAGGGATCCCTGCACTGTCTGCCTGTTAGTTTTCTTTCCCCTGACTGTAACCCAGCTACTCTTGTCCAGTACCTTTGGTGTGGCTACCTCCCTGTAACTCTTCTCTATGACCCCCTCTGCCTCCCGGATGATCCGAAGTTCATCCAGCTCCAGCTCCAGTACCTTAACACGGTCTCTGAGGAGCTGGAGTTGGGTGCACTTCCCGCAGGTATAGTCAGCGGGGACACCAGTGGTATCCCTCACCACCCACATCCTACAGGAGGAGCATGCAACTGCCCTAGCCTCCATCCCCTCTTACTTTACAGAATTAAATAGATACAGAGTAAAGCTCCCTCTACACTGTCCCCACCAAACACTCCCAGGACAGGTACAGCACAGGGTTAGATACAGAGTAAAGCTCCCTCTACACTGTCCCCACCAAACACTCCCAGGACAGGTACAGCACGGGGTTAGATACAGAGTAAAGCTCCCTCTACACTGTCCCCATCAAACACTCCCAGGACAGGTACAGCACGGGATTAGATTTAGAGTAAAGCTCCCTCTACACTGTCCCCATCAAACACTCCCAGGACAGGTACAGCATGGGGTTAGATACAGAGTAAAGCTCCCTCTACACTGTCCCCATCAAACACTCCCAGGGCAGGTACAGCACGGGGTTAGATACAGAGTAAAGCTCCCTCTACACTGTCCCCATCAAACACTCCCAGGACAGGTACAGCACGGGGTTAGATACAGAGTAAAGCTCCCTCTAGACTGTCCCCATCAAGTACTCCCAGGACAGGTACAGCACGGGATTAGATTCAGAGTTCAAATTTGTGGCGACAGCACTGAAGTGGGATTGTCAGTAAAGCTGATCAGTGTTTGCACATTGGATATCAAAACCTGGAGGCCTGGACTAACCTGTACCAATCCAAGACATCACAGCATGGACAACAGCTTTCTGTTTGGAGAACTTCTTCCAGGGAACATCATTACAAACTCAGTTCAGGACCAACTTTTCCAAAACACTCGCTGACCTGACTCTCAATAATGGAGGGAGTTGATAGATTGATAGAGTGTTGCAGTGCAGAAGAAGGTGTCTGTTTCGTTGGGTGCTCGTGTTCTCGCCAGGAATCTCGTTTTCTCATCAATGATCCTCCTATATTCATCCTTTTGAAATAAAAATCCAATTCTCTTTCAAATTAACTTTCAGTCCCTCCTTCCAATACACATGTGGTGAAGGAGACCACAGTTTAACAGCTCTCAGTTTATCTATCTCCTGTTTTCCCTCCTGTTTCTCTCGGTGAGAATCTTTGTTTCCTGTTCCTTCTTTCCCCATTTTCATTTCATTTCCAAACAGTGGAATCAATCACTGCTTTGTCACGAAACACCTCTGCGTTTCACTCACCCCTTTATTGGCTTCTCCTCCTTCAGTTCCGCTGACACTTTCTCCTTTATTGATGCTTCTCTCTTGGGGTCATCCAGCCTCACTTCTTTCCTAATGCTCCAGCACGAATGGAAAGGCTGATAAGAGCCTCCCCATTTGATCCCAGTCCCTTGACCATTAGTTTCCTCATCTCCCACAGATTCTTGCTCCCCATTCCCTGACTCCAGAAACCTCATTCCCCAGTCCAAATGGGTCCTCCTATTTTTAAACCTTCCCAGATTTCTGAGACTCTTGAGTTCAGGCATTCCTCATGTGGACAACCCTGACTCTGTCATCCTTGGTGCTGAGCTTCCCCTCGGCTCATCACCCTGAACTTATGGTCTGGTCTGGCAAAGTCTATGAGCCCGAGGCGTAAACAATATTTGATCATGAGATTGGATGAGACTTACTCTGCTGGGAAACTAACAGGGGAGGCAGTGGTGGTGGTGGCATAGTGGTATTGTCACTGTACTAGTAAACCAGAGATCCAGAGTTCAAATCCTGCCACTGCAGGTGGTGAAATTTGAATTTAATAATAATCTGGAACTAAAGGTATAATGATGACCATACCAATAAAAATTGTCATAAAAGCCCATCTAGTTCACTAATATCCTTTTGGGAAGGAAATCTGCTGTCCTTACCTGGTCTGGCTGACATGTGACTCCAGATCCACAGCAATCCACAGCAACAGATCAAGGGCAAATAGGGCAATAAATGCTGGCGCAGCCTGCGTCGCCCAAGTCCAATAAACAAATTAAATATCTGATTTCCCAGACTGGGACGAGCTCAGGAGGGTTTATTTAATTCCAGAAATCACTCTGTCATTCTGAGAGGGTGAGGAACACTAACTTACTGTCCTACTATCTTTTTATACAAACTTAAAGTGGCCAATTCTTTTTTTCCAATTAAGGCACAATTAAACGCAGCCAATCCAGCTACCTACCCTGGCATATCTTTGGGTATCTACGCAGACACGGGGAGAATGTGCAAACTCCACTTGGAGAGTGACCCGGGGCCGGGATCGAACTCGGGTACTCGGCGGCGTGAGGCTGCAGTGCCACCGTGCTGCCTCGTGCCACTGTTGACGGAATGCTGCACTGTCACAAAGGGTAACTTTGTGATGAGACATTAAACAAAGACCTGGTCTTGTCTCTGAGCTGGATGAACACTATTCCACCATTGTGAATAAAAGGAGGGACGTTCTCCCAGCAATATTTATCCTTCAACCAACATCAGTAAAACAGATTATCTCTCACTATCACACCGCTGTTTGTGAAATCCTGCTTTGCTCAAATTGGCTTTTGAAGAAGCTAACTTAAAGATTGCATTAGGTCAAAGGAAGCGGCTCATAATCTTGCCAGAAAAGTGGTGCAGCTGAGGATTGGGAGAAATTTTGAACCCTATAAAGGAAGAACAAGGGGCGCGATTCTCCGCAAATGCGGAGAGTCGGAAAGGCTGCCGTGAAACCGGCCATGTTTCACGGCAGCCTCCGCGCCCCCTCCCGGGACCCGATTCAACCCCCCCCCCCCATCGGGGCTAGCATCGCGGCCCCGGAAAGAATGGCAGAGCGGGCTTAGTGAACGTTCGCTAAACCCGGCCGCCAAGACTCACGGCGGCTGACGCGCACGATGACGTCAGCCGCGCATGCGCGGGTTGGACGGCTCCAACCCGCGCATTCGCGGATGACGTCATCTCGCATATGCATCAAACCCGCGCATGCGTGGTCCGTCATGCCCCTCAGCCGCCCCGCGGACTGATCCTGCGGGGCGGCGGAGGGACAAAGAGTGCGCGGGAATCAGACCCGCCGATCGCGGGCCCATGCCACCCTTGGCATGGCCGTGGTGCGGCCGTGCCAATCAGTGGCATGGTTGTGCAGAACGGCACTTTGCGGCCGTTTTCACGAACTGTGATAGCAGGTGTGTTTAAATTCGTGAAAACGGCCGTAAAGGCCTGGGAAATTGGCCCATCGGATAGGAGAGAATCGCTGCTCGCCATAAAAAAACGGCGAGCAGCGATTCGTGTCGTGGGGCGGCCGTGGTGGGGGGGGGGGGGGAATAGCGGGAGGTCGGGAAAAATGTCGGGAAGGCCCTCCCGCTATTCTCCGACCCGTTGTGGGGGGCGGAGAATCGCGCCCAAGGAACTTATGAAGGATGGCAAAAGAGAATTTGAATACATGCCAGCGAGAAAGATAAAGTTGGACTGTAAAAGTTTGTTTAGGTATGTGTAAAGGAAATTCAATAGATTCTGGAAAGGTTCCTGTGGACTGGAAAGCAGCACATGTGAGGGAGGGAGAGGGAGAATGGAGGACGACAGACGTGTTAATTTGACGCCAATAGTCGGGAAAACGCGAGAATATATTATAAAGGATGTGATAGCTGGGCACTTAGAAAATTATGATACGTTTGGGCAGAGTTAACAGGGATTTATGAAAGGGAAATCATGTTTAATAAACCTGTTGGGTGTTTTCTGAGGATGTTACCTGTCGCATTAATAAAGGAGAAACAATGGATGTGGTGCACTTGAATTTCCAGAAAGCTCTTGATGAAGTACCATACAGAAGGTGAGTAAACAATTTGAGTACATGGGACTGAGGACAAAATACTGGAATGGATTGATAATTAGTTAAAAGACAGAAAACAGAGAGTAGGGGCACGATCCAATTTGCACACTGCGCCTGAACGTCAGCTCGCTGTGACACTGCATGGATGATAAAAGCCGGGAGACCCCGCCCCTGGGATCTACCTGGCTCGCAATGCCTCGTGATGTAAATCCCACCCATTGTGGGTGGGGCCACTTTAGGTAAATCTGCATATTAGAGGAAGAGAGCAAGTCTCACTTTAACGTACAGATTCCCGAGGTACCTGAGGCTTTGGGACCTATCCCTTCAGAAACATTGGGCGAGTGCTGCTTGGTACTGGTCTCCACAAACCGGGGCCTGATGGAATGGCTCTCATGGGGGTCTGCCAGGGGATCGGCGGACCCCAGCTGCATCCCCTTTGGGCAGAGTGGTGCCAGGGAACTGGTGTCACCTGGCCACCCTGGCAGTACCAGCCTGGCACCTTTGCAGTACCACTGGGTGCCAAACTGGCACTGCTGAGGTGCCCAGGTAGCGTGGGGACTTCTAGGGTGCCAGGTTAGTGGTTGCAACCTGGCATTTTCTGTGCACGTGATCGGGATTGGGTTGCCCTGTGCAGTGTAATTGAAAATATGGAAAGATGTGACATTTGAAACATGGAAATCTGGCAATACCTGGTCTGAGAGAAACATGAGAGGATACAGGGAAAGATCCCACAGCAGCTGCAAAGAGCAGGATTATAAAATGCAGATCCCTTCTCCCAAACAGGCTTAGCAAAAAAAAAGTATGAAGCTAAAAACAATGGCTCACACCTTCATTGACATTAACCACCTTAGTAAGCATCTGGAAAAGCATGGATCAGGGTTTCTGTTGAGTTAGGTGATAAATGTAAACCTTTCATGTTATAACTGTCATATGAGAGTACCTTTAAGAAATGGATGTTTAATCACTGTACCTTTAAGAAATGGAGTAGCTCATATTACTGAAGTGATGCCAGAGGGTGGGGAGAGCTGAGCTCACTTCTGCTTTTAGTTTCAGTTTTGAGGAAAAGAGCTTGGGTGTGTCTGTGTTTTTGCAGTGAGCTGGATCTGCTGTGATCTCTGCCAGGAAAGACTATCTCTGAATCATTTGGGTGATTTAAACTCATAACAGTAATGTCTTTAACCTGGTGTGTTTCTGTTTAAAGGTGTTAAGTCTTTTGGAGGCTTGAAGGAACATTTTGAGTGATTATTTAGTGTTGTATTATTTTCGGGGTTATCTTTGAAGTAAGGGGTGTTAATTATTTAATAATTTATTTATTTAATTAATTATTTAAAAAGGTTAAGTTGAATTCATGGAACAAATATTGTTTTGTGTTTAAAAACCCACGTGTCCATAATTGTAATACCACACCTGGAGACCAAGCCGTGTGCTTCAAAAGCAACAATACATTAAGGGGAGAGGTTGGTTGAACTCCATGATACATTTTGGGGTTCTGAAAACGCCGCTCCCATAACAATTGGGGACTCGAGGGGGGATAAAAGTCTATCTATTGGATTGGGTTTTGTGAACTTAAAGACAGTGAAGGATTGTTGCTTTTCCAGTGTGGTACTTTAGTTTAAGTGGGGAGAGAGTTGTGGACAATGGCTCTTTCAGAGGCTCAGAAGTGTTTGTGGGTGGAGAATGTCACATGCAGTACCTTACGGACAGAGACGAAAAGCAGACTGTTAGATTTGGCAAAAGCATTGCAGTTAACATTACCTGACAAAATGGGAAAAGGTGAGGTAATTATGGCAGTGGTTAAGCATTTGAAGTTGCCTGAGATAGAGTCTGACTCATTGGAAATGGCAAAAATTCAGTTGCAAATTAAACAAATGGAACAAGAGAAAGAATTAAAGTGGCTTGAATACGAAAGAGAGGAAAAAGAAAGAGAGAGAGAGAGGGAGGAAAAAGAAAGAGAGAGAGAGGAAAAAGAAAAGGAGAGAGAAGAAAGGAGAAAAGAAAGAATAGCCCGAGCAGAACAAAAAGAAAAAGAAAGGGAGATACAGATCAGAGAAAAAGTTAAAGAGAGGGAGTTTGAACTTCAGAAAATGGCCATGAAGCATGAAAGTCAATTAAAATTGGCAGACATAATTGGAAACATACAGTTGGATGATAGTGATGAGGATAGTGAGAAAGAGCATCATATTCAAAAGCTTAGTGGGAATCTATTTAAATATGTCCAAGCATTGCCAAAGTTTGATGAGAAGGAAGTGGAAGCCTTTTTCATTTCATTTGAGAAGGTAGCTAAACAAATGAAATGGCCACAGGACATGTGGGTGTTACTGATTCAAACAAAGCTGGTAGGTAGAGCTTGTGAAATGTTTGCATCACTACCAGAGGAGGTGTCTGGAACGTATGAGGAGGTGAAGAAATCCATCTTAGGTGCATATGAGCTAGTGCCTGAAGCTTACAGACAAAGGTTTAGAAATTTAAGGAAATAATTTGGTCAAACCTACATGGAGTTTGAAAGGTTCAAAAGAGTAATTTTGATAGGTGGATAAGGGCTTTATAGAACATAGAACATTACAGCGCAGTTCAGGCCCTTCGGCCCTCGATGTTGCGCCGACCTGTGAAACCCCTCTAAAGCTCATCTACACTATTCCCTTATCGTCCATGTGCCTATCCAATGACCATTTGAATGCGTTTAGTGTTGGCGAGTCCACTACTGTTGCAGGCAGGGCATTCCATGCCCTTACTACTCTCTGAGTAAAGAACTTACCTCTGACATCTGTCCTATATCTATCTCCCCTCAATTTAAAGCTATGTCCCCCCCGTTACCAGGGGTAACCGGGGTCTATAGTTACCGGGGCTGTCTCTTTCCTCTTCTTGAACAAGGGGACAACATTTGCTGTCCTCCAGTCTTCTGGCATTATTCCTGTAGACAAAGATGACTTAAAGATCAAAGCCAAAGGCTCAACAATCTCCTCCCTAGCCGAGTCGTAGAGAAATGGTTGGGTAGTGCATTGACTTTCTTGTTCAAAGAGACTGTCAATCGAGAAGGATTCCGGTTGGAGGAAGAAGAACGGGAAAGATGGACTTTATTATTATGCCTGTTTGTGTGTGTTGATTTTTTTTTGTGAAACAAGAAAGTATATTTACTGTGTACATTTCTTAATGGATGGTGCAAAAGTGAAAAATGAAACCATCTTGAAGTTGATGGTTTATTTATTTTTTCTTGGGGGGAGGTGTCATGTGAGAGTACCTTTAAGAAATGGATGTTTAAGCAATCTACCTTTAAGAAATGGAGTAGCTCATATTACTGAAGTGATGTCAGAGGGTGGGGGGAGCTGAACTCACTTCTGCTTTTAGTTTCAGTTTTGAGGAAAAAAGCTTGGGTGTGTCTGTGTTTGCAGTGAGCTGGATCTGTGGTGATCTCTGCCAGGGAAGACTATCTCTGAATCATTTTGATGGTTTACATTCATAACAGTAATGTCTTTAACCTGATGTGTTTCTGTTTGAAAGTGTTAAGTCTTTTGGAGGTTTGAAGGAACATTTTGAGGGATTATTTAGTGTTGTATTATTTTCGGGGTTACCTTTGAAGTAAGAGGTGGTAAGTAATCCAATGTTTATTTTAAAAGTTGAATTCATGGAATAAACATTGTTTTGTGTTTAAAAACCCACGTGCCCATAATTGTAATACCACTCCTGGGGAAGAAGCCGTGTGCTTCAAAAGCAACAATCCATTAAAGGGAGAAGTTGGTCGAACTCCATGATACATTTTGGGGTTCTGACAACGGCGCTCCCATAACATAACCAAGTGGATTTTTAGCAGAATGCTAAAAGCAATGATTCATACCTTCACTGAAGTAAAATCAGCAGATAGAAAAGAATGACTAGGGAGACAAATATATAGATGTGATGCTCTGCTGAAATCATGTAAATTAAAGAAAGCTGGAAACTACCTGTCTACAAGAACACAAATTAGACCCAAATCAAAGTCAAAATTATGAGTTGGGCACACAATTCGATAATAAAACTATAGAAATAACAGGGATCAAAATTCACACGTCTGTTGAAATCAAAGCATTTTGAACATCACAAAGGACACAATATAATCAGATCTGAGGGCTGAGGCCATGCCCAAAATTAATACTTAGTCATGTTAGAAAAATTCAGATTAAAGGTACCTTTTACAATCCAAGTGAAATAAAAGTTACTTTACAATAAAATCATAAAAACTTAATAACTGTCAGAAATATATGTAAACCCAAAGAAAGGGGACAGCCAGCAGAGCCAGCTCTCACAGCTCGGTACATGGGAAGGATAGGACATAGCAACCGAGCTCACCAGCGAATACCAGATTTTAAAAAGAAGGTTGATTGCCAAGCTGAGCCTGAAGGTCCCTTCAACCAACCAGAAGGATCCAGAAGCAAGACCTTTTTACTTTTCTGTAAAGACAGTGATTACATCTTTTAAATGAAAAGAATATATAATAATGAAATAACTTAAAAGTGTTAACCTGAAACAGTGGTTATTCCAAAGCCTACTTTTCTTACTTAGCAATGCGGGACCCAGGGTCGATGCTACTAAGTGGTAAGTAGATGAAATCTTCTGTGAAGGTATGGGTTGTACCGGGGGATAACTTGAAAATATAGTTTGACCTGCATAGCACCCAGCGAAGTCTGCATAGGAGTCAGGGAGTGTGAATCCCTGTTCACCATTTAGAATATTGGCCCTTTTTGGTAGGAGGACTTCTAAGAATAGTGGTGAGTTTTCAACAACAGTAGGTGTTGGGGGGGCTAGGGACACTCCCTTGGTGTGCTTGTGCTGGGGGGTTTAGGGTTGATTCGGGGGCCTCGGAGATCAGGACCCTTCGCTACACTGAGGGGTTCCAGTGAGTGGAGCCCCTCAATGTAGAAAACAGGGCAATGTGTGCCCTCGGCCACACGGTCCCCACTGAGATCCATGACACAATGTGAAACATGGGAATCCCTCGGCTCAACGCGTTCGCTATGGGACTTTGTTCCCAATCACTCCAGGAATAAACAGGAGATTTTAAGGATGGCAGGATGTGACTAGTATTGCAGTGACCAATGCTGGGACCACAGCTGTTAACAATGTATATAAGTGATTTGGATGCGCAATTATATATAATATTTCCAAATTTACTGAGGACACAAAGAATGCAAATTATGAAGCAAGCAGGTTTCAAGGTGACTTGGATAGGCTAAAGAACAGGCAAGAACATGACAGATAGAATATAATGTGAATAAGTGCCAAGTTATCCACTTTGGGAGACAAAAATAAAGGCAGAGTATTTCTTAAATAGTGAGAAGTTGGGAAGTGTTGATGTCCGAAGGACCTGGGTGTCTTTGTCCTTGAGTCACTGAAAGGTGGCTGCCAGGTGCATCAGGCAATTAGGAAGAATAATGGTACGTTGCCTTCATTATAAAGGGATTTGAGGACAGGGATAAAAGGCTCTTGCTGGTTTTGTACTGAGACTCGGTAAGATCACATTTGGAGCTTTGTGCACCGTTTTCATCTCCTTATCTAAGGAAGGATACACTTGCCATAGAGGGAATGCAATGGAGGTTCAGCAGATTAATTGCTGGGATGGCAGGATTGTCTTATGTTACGAGATTGTGCAGACTGGGACTGTATTCTGTGCAGTTTCAAAGAATGAGGGGTGATCTCATTGAAAGAGGCAGCATGTGGGCAGCACGGTAGCACAGTGGTTAGCACAGTTGCTTCACAGCTCCAGGGTTCAATTCCCAGCTGGGTCACTGTCTGTGCGGAGCTGCACATTCTCCCCGTATCTGCGTGGGTTTCCTCCGGGTGCTCCAGTTTCCTCCCACAGTCCAAAGATGTGCGGGTTAGGTGGATTGGCCATGTTAAATTGCCCTTAGTGTCCAAAAAGGGTTAGGTGGGGTTACTAGGTTACGGGGATATGATGGAGGTGTGGGCTTAGGTTGGGTGCTCTTTCCAAGGGCTGGTCCAGACTTGATGGACTGAGTGGTCTCCCTCTGCACTGTAAATTCTATGATTCTATGTCCCTATGTTGAGTGTTTCCTTTGCATCAACAGTGACTGCATTTTGAAACAAATCATTGGTTCGAAAGCACTTTGGAATGTTCTGCAGTTACCAAGGATCTTGTAGGAATGCAAGTCTGGTGTTGTAGAAGTGCCATCAGAAATCATTCCATACAATACTGTTTTTGAAATCTCACCACTATTCTTAGAATTCCCCCTATACCAAAAAAGGGTCGATATTCCAAATGGTGAACAGGGATTCTCACTCCCTAACTCCGATGCGGGCTTCGGTGGGTGCCATTCAGGTCAAACTATATTTTCAAGTTATCCCCCGGTATAACCCATACCTTCACCGAAGATTTTATCTACTTACCACTTAGTAGCATCGATGTCCTGGGTCCTGCATTGCTAAGTAAGTAACGTAGACTTTCAGGAATAAACCACTTTTTCAGGTTAAGTTATTTTATTATTATATTTTTTCTTTTAAAAGCTGCAAACACTTTCTTTACAGAAAGGTAAAAAGATCTTGCTTCTGGATCCTTCCTGTTGGTTGAAGGGACCTTCAGGCCCACCTTGACACTCAATCTTCTTTGAATTCTGGTCTTCTTGGGATGTATTTGCTGGTTAGCTCTGTTGCTGTGTCTTGTTGATCCATGTACTGAGCTATAAGAGCTAACTCTGCTAGCTATCTCTAAGCTGACTCTGACTCCTGTTTAAATTCTAGTCTTCCTTAGATGTATAACTGTTTAAACTCGGCTGCTTGCCTTGTCTTTCCCATGACCGAGCTCTCTCTCTTTCTCTCTCTGAGTTCTCCTCCCCTTCTCTCCTGTTGCTGTTTCTCTGTGCTCTGTGTTGTTGCTGCTGCTCCATGGGTTTATATTCTCTTTCTAACAATTACCAAGTTTTTAAAGCCTTATTGTAAATTGTAAATCAAAAAGTATCTTCGATGCAAACACTTGAATACAACTAATCATTCACCCTGGGCATAACGTCACCTCAGATCTGATTACATTATCCTTTGTGATGTTCAAAGTTCCTTTGGTTTCAATAGGTGTTCTTCCACTTCTGTGCTTTCGAATCGCTTAATTTTCCATTTGTCCCCAGCTCATAACTTTGCCTTTGATTTTGACTTTAAATTGTGTCTCCCGTAGACAGGTCGTCTCCAATTTTCTTTTAATTGACTTGATGTTTGTAGAATTTTACACCTTAGAATTGACACCAAATTCGACTGAGCATCTTCCATCCTTTCCAGCTGTTTACTAAGAGTTTATTTCAATTAAGGTGTGAGACTTTGCTTTTAGCTGTATGCTAAAATTTAACTGAAAGACCTGCCTGTTTTAAACATTTGTCAATTGAAACTCTCATCCATGCCTTTCCAGATACTTCCTGAGATAGTTACATTCCATGAAGGTGTGAGCCTTTGTTTTAGCTTACCACATGAAACCTGTGTGTTTGATAATCTGCATTTTACAATCCTGCTCTTTGCAGCTGCTATTAACCTTTTGTGGGATCTTTCCCTGTATCCTCTCAGACCAGATATTGCCAGACTTCCATGTTTCAAATGACACATTTTTCTGTATTTTCAAGAACACCCCGTCTTGACATTTGAAACATAACTATATAATTTGGTTAATTGTCCCCCCCATCCAATTGTACTAACATATATCCCCGATCTTTGTCATTTGTATGCATGTGTTGCAAATTTAAATTGTGCACCGAAATCAATTCGTAAATGTATCCATATCTCAGACCAGTGTCGATAAGAGTCTTGTTTTTCTTCCTCAAGTCCAATTACCATAAACCATAGCCATAGCCGCTCAGGAAGGTAACAATTGCTTTCCGTTTCTCATTGGAATGGTAATTATGATATCATGTACCACCCACTGATTCCCTTGCTTCATTAATTTAAAAGGTTCAATTGATCCTGCTTGTATTCCTAATTTCCCCACATTAATGTCTAACATTGTCGTGAACCATGTATGTCTGCCAACCCCTGGTTTACATGAGAGAATATCTTTCTGACAAATTTCCTTCAAATCCATTTTGTCTGTCATCGTTTCCCTTACAACATGAAAGTGTATATTTTCCATTACAGCATTTGTAAAACCATATTGAACTGTCACTTTTCCAAATAAATTCTCCCTATTGTTAAATACACAGTAAAAAAAATTAAGTCTTATCTTAACACATTATTCATTACCTAACCACACAAATAGACTGTGTGTTACAACTTTATATATTTGCAACTGTTATCACAATTTTAATACTAAAAATAAAGTACAATATTAAAACATCCCTTCGTGGCTTTGGGACTAATAATTATTACATACTAAATATGACATATAAACAACATCAATATTATTTGTAGTTCTATGTAGTTAAATCAAGAAAACACACTAAACTACGACTATTCCCCCTCTATTAAAACATTCACACAGTTTAGAAATGCGGATCAAGTTCTTTAACGGCACACATACCCCCCTTATCATATATATAGCAGTCCCTACCAATTTACATGACATTTCTTTTTTTAATAACGATTACAGCTCTTCAATGAAATATTGTTTGCTGCATTGGTAACAAATTTCCCACCGTGGCATCAAGCTACAAAAATTCTTAAACGATTGTCATTTATCATGTTGGGGTTCCTCGTCAGTCGCTGCTGTCTGCCGAGACCCTTAATAACTCCACCGCGTAGTACATACCCCATGGAGATCACAGATCACCCATCAGCTAATGTCCAGTTAGAGATGTCTGACAGGAGGTTTCACTGTCCAGTAATAATTTGATATTTTGATTTGTTTCTAACTCGTAAAGTTTTCCTCCGGGTTCTGTCATTTAATTCCCTCAAATATGTAGCCAATTGTATCATTAGTTTTCCCCCAATCCTGTCTAAAAGATTCTTCTCTGGAGTGTAGTTCTCTTCCTTCTTGTAAACTGGTTTGTTATTTATTTTTTCCATCTGAAAAATCAAATGAGCAGATCAAGGGTGGAGAGGGCCCTATTCTTTAATTTGTACTTTCTATTTTCATTTGGATTCTCCCAGAAGTGCCCTCTCCAGGACTTCCGGATTTCTTTTGCCACCATTTATTTTTGAACTGGTTTATTTTCCTTATCATTGATGTACATCATACAATTAAAGCCTGTTCATCATCCTCCTTCTGCCATTGCACCCCTGAGTGAGATTTGAAGAATCTCAAACTCCTCTTTTGCTCATCCAGTGATCCAATCTGGCCAAAACCTTACCCTGATACTTTCCTGATATTGCTACTGCATTTACTTTAATTACTTTATTTTGATTACGACCGGATTTATATGAAAGTAAGATCCAAACATAACATTTTAACTCTATCATCTGTCCAATCAATGCTGCTAACAGGTTTTAATTCACTGTCTTCCCACCAATTGGGCCATGTGTTTTAATTGTGATACAATTTATTTTGCTCCAGACACCATGCTTCACTAATTCAACTGTATGTTTACCCAGAATCTGAACAATCTTTATTTACATTTTACAACTTCACGGATTATATTCCCTGCAGTCTTAGTTGGTAGGTAGCTTCACCCAAACTTCCTCTGTATTATCAATTGGTTTTAATATCTTTATTTTTCTGCATAAATTTTTATTAAATCTTTTCCTGCAGTCAGATTCTCATTTCCTGATACTGCAATTAATTCTCCTAATCTAACTTCTGGTCCAATATCTTTATTCTCTAAAGCTCCTTCTTCAATGTATTTAACATTCTAACATCATTATTTCTGCTAGTGACTTTTCGTGATCGTCGGGCACTAGGGCCCTGCGGAGCTATGCAGTGTCAATTTCAACGCAGCAGTTTCAAAGTCTGCAACAGCTGACTACTGCCCAGCACAAACTCTTTATCTGTTTATTCTGAGACCAATTTAGTTCTGAACATACTGATTTACTCATAATACTGATCACATTTCTGCCTGCCATTTATAACTTCCAATTTATGTGAAACTCGGTTTTACAAAATACAACATTTTTTAAAAATACAAACATTAAAGGAAATTCACAATTCCTTATTAGACATACACACACTCATTCATCCACTCAGATCTTGGATCTCTACTCTGCAGGATTTCACAAATCCTTATTAAACACACACTCACATTTATCCACTGAGATCTTGGACCTCTATTCTGTAGGGTTTTAGTTACTCTTAACAAAAATTGAGACCCCTCCATGCTGATAAGTTTCACTTCTGCAGGAGTTTTTTTTGCCTTTGTTAAGCTTTTCCACTCTTGTTTCATTGTTTTAACTCTCTTGACCATGTTTCAGAGCAAGAGGATTATTCTCATTGCCATTTTTCGGAATTCAAGTTCTGTTCCTGATTGTCCCTTTCAGTTGCAATCTGAAATTAAGGATAAGTACCCTTTCTGGGCCCTATCCAAGGCTGACTAAGGCACTATCTTCCTGTTTTAGTTAAGGGTCGATTGGTTATTGGTCTCTGAAGATTCTAGGCGTCCCTATTTTCCAGAAAATTTCCGCACGATCCGTCTTACTCTAAGGATGATTTATTTTTTGGCCTCCTTTTACCAGTAATGGGTGCAAGATTTTTAGTGCTGTCATCAAGATGTCTTGCAGACTTTCACTCAGGGTCAGCATCTTCTAGTCTGCTGATTCACACCCAACCTGAGCTTCAGTCCCCTCGATCCACAGAATATCCTTACGAAAGTCAATCACACATGACTTTCCAGACTAAACTCGGCAGGTAAAGTCTGACTCACACATAGACCAGAAACTTCTAATATTCTAGCCTTTGTGCCGGTTAGAAACTTCTAATATTCCAACCGTTTCTTGGGAACTAGAAACTTCTAATATTCTAGCCCCCATTCTGCTCAGCTAGAAACTTCTAATATTCTAGCCTCGCTTTACCTAGAAACTTCTAATATTCTAGGCCTCCACGCTGGATGCCATGGAGAAAGCAAAAAAACAGGCTGGGCATAATTATCACGATGTTAACACGTCGGGTGCCATGTAGAAAATAAAGCTACCCGCTAGGCATAATTAACAGGGTTTTAATAAAACGTTAGGCGCCATGTTTTTGAAAACTCACCACTATTCTTAGAATTCCCCCTATACCAAAAAGGGTCGATATTCTAAATGGTGAACAGGGATTCTCGCTCCCTGACTCCGATGCAGGCTTCGGTGGGTGCCATTCAGGTCAAACTATATTTTCAAGTTATCCCCCGGTATAACCCATACCTTCACCGAAGATTTTATCTACTTACCACTTAGTAGCATCGATGTCCTGGGACTTGCATTGCTAAGTAAGTAACGTAGACTTTCAGGAATAAACCACTTTTTCAGGTTAAGTTATTTTATTATTATATTTTTTCTTTTAAAAGCTGCAAACACTTTCTTTACAGAACGGTAAAAAGATCTTGCTTCTGGATCCTTCCTGATGGTTGAAGGGACCTTCAGGCCCACCTTGACACTCAATCTTCTTTGAATTCTGGTCTTCTTGGGATGTATTTGCTGGTTAGCTCTGTTGCTGTGTCTTGTTGATCCATGTACTGAGCTATAAGAGCTAACTCTGCTAGCTATCTCTAAGCTGACTCTGACTCCTGTTTAAATTCTAGTCTTCCTTAGATGTATAACTGTTTAAACTCGGCTGCTTGCCTTGTCTTTCCCATGACCGAGCTCTCTCTTTTTCTCTCTCTGAGTTCTCCTCCCCTTCTCTCCTGTTGCTGTTTCTCTGTGCTCTGTGTTGTTGCTGCTGCTCCATGGGTTTATATTCTCTTTCTAACAATTACCAAGTTTTTAAAGCCTTATTGTAAATTAACTTATTTCCCTTTGATTGTCAAAAAGTATCTTCGATGCAAGCACTTGAATACAACTAATCATTCACCCTGGGCATAACGTCACCTCAGATCTGATTACATTATCCTTTGTGATGTTCAAAGTTCCTTTGGTTTCAATAGGTGTTCTTCCACTTCTGTGCTTTCGAATCGCTTAATTTTCCATTTGTCCCCAGCTCATAACTTTGCCTTTGATTTTGACTTTAAATTGTGTCTCCCGTAGGCAGGTCATCTCCAATTTTCTTTTAATTGACTTGATGTTCGTAGAATTTTACACCTTAGAATTGACACCAAATTCGACTGATTTACTTTCATTGGCTCAGGTTTTGAGTATTATCCCAAAGAAGTCAGGCCCTCCCTCAGTGTGAAGGTATCACACATCCCTGGTTTCACTTCTTCCACCCCCTATTCTTTTTTCTTTCATACAACCATATCCTGATGATTGTATGGGAAATGCACCCAGATTATTCTCAAATTATCTGAAGTTTGTATATCTGCGAATTCCTTTCTCATATTTTGAAAGTTTCTTTCTAAAAGGCACCTTATGATACTTTGTGATATTTGCCATTTCTGTTTGGCAGGTGTTATATTACGTTATAGTAATATCTTGCTACTCTTTTTCTCACTTCCAGAATGGTTTGATGGTTGATGTTCAGTAAAACTATTAGTCTTCAAATTAAGCAAATACTGTTAACTGAGTAACGATTATGAATAACTATGAATTTGTTCACTCTTTTACAACTATAACTGAAGATTAGATAAATAAGAATAAGTATATATAATGTTTAACTACACCTACTCACTAAGCTATATCTCTAACACTGTTCACTCGTCACTCCTGATACGAAGACGCGCAAATCTCCTGAGTGTAGCTTATATACATAGATCTGGTGCTGCCATCTACTGGTTGTTTAGAACTATTTTACAGGTGTTAATCCCTTACATACCAGCAGATATACATATCACTACAGTAGGTTTTTTAAGTTTCCTTTTGCACTTTCTAATTATTCACTTTTTTCTCATCTTGTAATATTTTAGGAAACATTTCTTATTCTAAACATCTGAAATTGTTTGGACGAGAATTCTTTGAAGAACTCTTTATGCTCAGAGAATTTGAGGCTGAGGAGAATTTTCCTGGGAATGATTTGTTACATAGAACATACAGTGCAGAAGGAAGCCATTCGGCCCATCGAGTCTGCACCAACCCACTTAAGCCCTCCCTTCCACCCTATCCCCATAACCCAATAACTCCTCCTAAACCTTTTGAACACTAAGGGCAATTTATCATGGCCAATCCACCTAACCTGCACGTCTTTGGACTGTGGGAGGAAACTGGAGCACCTGGAGGAAACCCACACAGACACGGGGAGAGATTGCAGACTCTGCCCAGATAGTGACCCAGCAGGGAATCGAACCTGGGACCCTGGCGCTGTGAAGCCACGTGTGCTACCATGCTGCCCATGAATTAGAACGCTGAAAATTTAATACTGGAAAGTGGGTTAACTATCACACTACACAGATCTGCTGTTACTCCTGTACACACTTCATCAAAGCTACAAAGCACATCTTAGTAGACACAACTTGTCTGCCTATCTTTTATCAATGAGACAGTCATAGATTGTACCATCTCCACAAGCCTGTGGCACAGGAGATACCTTCAATAGGTTTGCTAACTCTGGTCCGACATATTCCCAGAGGTCTCATTACATGACCCTGTGCTACTCACTGCCCCTGACATGCCCACCCTCACAAAATTCCACCTTTTCACAACAATCCGAAAAGGAACTGAATTTTTATCTCCCACTTGAATGATTTTTGTCAGTTTGATAAACAAACTTTTTCCCCTGTCTGACACTTTAGTGTTTCTGAATTTTCTCCTGCTTTGCAGTAGGAGTTTTGTCTTTCATTTCCGGAGACTCCAGGGTCACCCTGGAACGTTGGCAGCTGTACCTTCAATTCCTCAATTGGCAGCAGCTTCAATCAGATTGAATAGATCACAACACCGTCATTATTCAGCCCGCTGAGCACGGCTGTCATTCACAACGTCAGCAACCACTCCGCCCATCCATTCTGCTAACTTTGGGCAGACGGTGGCAGAGTGCTAATGCCACTGGAACAGTAATCAAGGAAGCCAGACTAATGCTCTGGGGATATGAATTCAATGAATGAATCTGGAATATAAAGCTAGGGTCTGTAATGGTGACCATGACAACTGTCACTGATTGTCGTAAAAAAACAACCTGATTCATTGAGGCATTTTAGGGAAGGAAATATGTCCTCAGGTGACTCAGACCTCGGACCCTCTGCAGTGGTGGCAAATCACACAGTTCAAGGGCAATTAGCATGGGCAATAAATGTCAAGGATCGATTCAGCACTCTGTATACTTCATAATCAAGTTTGTTTATTGAAGTGTAGATGCCAAGTATTACATACATTTGATTATCATGATAAGCAAATTACAGCAAAATTGCACTTCGCACAAAGTTGGTCCTGGAGTCACATGATCATTACCACATCTGCCATCACAGACCCTTCTTATTCTGAGATATAACCCCTTTTGACTTTGAGATTTGGATACAATTATTCCCAGCTGTATTGCCTCATTAATGGATAGATTGTAAAGCAGAACATCAAGTCTTTCTGTGTCAGAAATGTAAGATATATATGAATTAATGAAGACAGGAATTTAAGTTTTATATAAAGTCTGTGACACCAAGGCACACACCCATATGACCCATAAAGATTATAATTTTGCTCATCTTCTTTAAATTGAGACTTGATTAATATATGTTAAATTAAGCTAATTCAAACTGTTACACTTAAAGTTGTACAATGAACATGTAATCAATTCTAACTGTCTACAAAATAATAACAAATGCAAGATCAATCTCAGAATATTGAAAGTTAGTGAATTAGAGCCCTGAAAATTCAAAGCAACCTTCTACCGGAAGCTTCAGGTTTGATTCATTTTTTCCCTAAGGTTTTGAGATTAATCCTGTCGATTCTATCAGCACCCAGCTCTGCCAGAGGTTCACCACACAGTAGCAGTGCTCGGAGAGGGAATGCACTCTCATTGGGGTCTGTGTGAGCTTTACAGCTACAAGGGGAAAATCTTCCATTGAAACAGATTAATCAGGAGGTGGGACAGTAATTATTTGTTTTAAATCCATGCTTAGAGAGAAAGCAAGTTGCATCTCTATTGAGGGGTGTGGAGAAGAATATGATGAGGCATGGAAATAATGTTGTTGTAAATAATGCTACTCTTTGGCCGAACTCCGATCTCACAACGATGTAACAGTTTTTATCTGGCCCACTATGTGTAAATAGAAAATTCATGTACTGGCATGTTTGGACGAATAAAAGTGCATTCTTTATTGTAAAGGGTGCAAAGTCGGTGTATGATGCTGAACCCAATAGCTAGTGTAAAATATCATCTTTTGATGAATGTCGGAATTGCAGGGGCGGGATTCTCTGGCACACCAGCCCCGTTTTCCGGTGCGAGGGATGGGCCCCCACCAGCAGCTGACCAATGGGGCCACCCCCACCAGCAGCTGACCAATGGGGCTTCCCATTGTGGCCATCCCACACCGTCACTAAACCCACGGGCATGGGTGCACTGAAGCGAAGCGGAGGATCTCGCCGATGGAGGATCCCGTTCCAGATGTATTATATTATATGTATTTGGCAGTAACGGTTAAAAGCTTGGGTTAGTGTGTGTACAACTGCTGCTGTACTGTTCTTAAAAATTCTGGTTTGAAAATGAAATGAAAAAATGAATGAAAATCACTTATTGTCACTACTGTGAAAAGCCCCTAGTCGCTACATTCCGGCGCCTGTTCGGGGAGGCTGGTACAGGTATTGAACCATGCTGCTGGCCTGTCTTGGTCTGCTTTAAAAGCCCAGTGTGCTAGACCAGCCCCTGTTTGAAAGACAGCTGGGAGATTTGGAGACAGAGGTGCAATTAAAGCATCATAAAAGTTTGGGCTAATGGACTGTTATTTATATTCATAGGTTCCCTGGACAGAAGATAATTAGAGAGATTGTTTTCAGCTTAGCAAGATGATGTAGTTAATGGGAAGAGTCAGGGGCCCAGGTAGCCAGGTGTTCAGGTTCAGTTGTAGTTTGTGGCTGGAAGGTGAGCTGAGAAGGTGTCGGGAGAAATACAGCCAGAGATTCTGCATTATTCTCTTTCTTGCAAGCAATCTCAATAGATTTCTCTTTCTCAGAGTGAGGCATTCAAGACATCTCCGTACAGCAAGTATTCCTGACTCTTCGGACTGTATTTGAAAGTGGATTGGGACCTGAGATGGTTTTGTTGTTTGAATGGAAATATAGCAGTTAAGGGTATTTGTGTCACTGTATTGATTAGCAATGTTTAAGGGGTAATTGTAAGTTATGTTTTTGTGCGATGCTAAAGATGTTTTAGTACAGTGTTGTAATAAAGTTTGATTTAATTTACCATCTCCCTATTTTGTGTGAAATCCCCCCTGGAGCGAGGCATCCTTTCCTCAGGCTTTCAAAATGAAAATAAAATATTGGGGTTTCTGTCCAGTATCCTAGCAACTGTTGGGGTCTGGCCTGGGATCGTAATAATCTAAACAACGGTACAGAGGAAAATTTGAGCAAGGAAAATGCAATTTACCAGGAAGGTCTGGAGAGCGATCAGTGTGTGGAATCGACTGCTGGACAAATGAGTGGAATTGGATCCTTAAAATACGTAACAAAACCTGACGGCACCTCAGTATTCCTGGAAGGGTGAACTGAATAACTTCAACCATCCCTTGCTTACTTTGAGATCTTACTATCCTGTAAACTCCTGACACATTCACAAGTAGATATTTACTCACTCCTTTCTAAATGCCAATTACCAGCTTACCCAAACAAGTGCCGGAATGTGGCGACTAGGGGCTTTTCACAGTCACTTCATACTTGTGACAATAAAAGGTTATTATTACTATAACTCCGTATCTCACAAGAGATTCCTGATGGATTACAGTGATCTTTAGAAAGGGTGGGATGGGTTTGGGGATTGGTGTTATTGCTGGAGGTGGAAGGGGTGGGGGGGGAAGAGAACACTTCTTAGGCATATTGATCCTCATCTTCTTCCGATATTTCCATAATTGCAGAGTGTGTGCTTCCTGCAATAATATCTTGAAGCTCTTTGGTTTCCTCTGGAGTGGCTGGTGGTAAGAAGGCTCTCGCACTCTCATTAATGCTGTCAATCCTCTGCTGTGCGTGCTTTTCATAATCCTCCTTGTTCTTTTTAACAATCTCCTCAATGGCTTTGGAAGCTGCATCACTCTCTGCGCCAAGCTTCTTACGTTCAGCTTGAAATTGATCTCTGTCTCTGTTTGGATCGAGTCCTATCAGTTTCCCCAAACCATTGACACGATCCATCAGATGTTGGGTGGAGACCTGAACGTAAGTTTTAGAAATCATGTGTACAAGACTTGCAATATTGGTGGCTTGAGACACCTGCGTGTACAGCAGGTCTTGTAGGAACTTGCCCTGTGAATAGCTGGAAGTTTCCAAAGCCTTTTCACCATATTTAACAAAATCGTTCAGTGATTTCCCCAGGCAGCTCCCAATCAGGTTTGACATCATGGTGAAGAAGAGGACCATCTTACCCCATTGTTCTTTCACACGACCTAATGCATCCAATCCTTTGAGGAGCATCTCCACAGTTTTATCAAAATCAATTTCCTGTATCTCACACTTTCTCAGTGTTTCCAGTACCTCTTCAAGCTCTTTATTGTTCTCCTTCATGTTTCAAAGCTTCTCTCATACATTTCCTGTGAAGCTCGAAGCTGTGCTGCGGATTGTTCCACCTTGAATCTGAAATTGCTTGTGGCCATTTCCAAACCACTTACTCCCTCTCCTGACTGAGCTTTAGCCATGTGTGGTGGAGTAGCAGTTACACCCATGGATCCAGTCAATGCCTTGCTGTGAGAAGAAAACTGAATTGATTTGGTCTGAACATTTTTGATCCTTTCAGCTAGATTTTCCATTGTTTTTGCATCAACTTGCTGAGGCTTTGCCAACATTTCCAGTTCCTCACATATTTCAATTCCTGATGTGCAGATGTCAAGAGCAGCATTCTTGTCCTCACAATCTACTCCATTTTCAGCTTCTTGCTGCAGTTTCTTCAAATTCTCTTCACAAAGTTTTATCATTGAACTGCTGTCCTTCTCTTTTCTTAGTTTCTTCATGTCAATGTTGCCATCCTTGTCCAGGAAGGACAGAAGCATTGAAGTCAAAAATTGCAGCAAATCTGATTTAAATATGATGTTGTTGAGGGAGCCTCCAACATTCTTGGATTTGGAATCTTTAACAACAGTGTTCAGACCGTTTGCAATTGAGCTGGTAATTGAGCTGACCATTGCTGTGAGAATTCCTCCAGTCACAAAAGATTTGACGCCACTGCTGATTGATTCTACGATACCCATTCCGACACCATCCCAGCCAACAGGTACGGAATCCATTGCAGCTTTATAATCTTCCTGTGCTTTCTTCATCTGTTCTTCCATTTTTTTGTGATACCCTTCAACTTCTGCTTTTGCCTCTTTTGCTGCTTTTCCCTTCATTTCAGTCATTTCTTTTGTGATTTTTATTTGACGTAGTTCTTCCTCATATACTCCTTTCGAACTTGTGCACGCCTCCAGTAATTCATTGATCAGATGGATGACCAAATTGAACTTCTCCTCCACACCTTCTGCTAGTTTCAGGCATTTATCTGCAGACAATTTGATGTTTTCCAATGGGATTGGGAGGAATTCTTTTATGATTTCAGGATCATCCTGCACGATAAACGTCACGGCATTTTTCATGTCACCTGAAACTGTCAAACTGTGAAGCCGGATTTGATCCATATTCTTGTGAGCTTCCTGAAAAGCCTCCCAGCCCTGATTGCTTACTTGAACCAAAGAGGTACGGAAAGATTTGGGATATTTCATGTACTTAAACCCGCCAATAGGTACATTCTTGTCTATTTCAAAGTCCTCTCCAGCAGAAATGAAAATAATTTCCCCTAAAATGGCTACAGAAAGTGGGCCAGGCATTAAGAACTGTTCCCAGTTACTGTACGGCTTTAAGAGTAATTCAGTGTCCTTCCTAACATCAGAAGCTTTAGTGATGGCCTTGAAGGCATTCTTAACATGAATTACAGCTTGAGATCCCTCGCCTTCCATGATGATCAACCTTTCTCCTGCAAAGGAAAATAGTTGAGTTAAACAAACATATTCTTTGTCCACTTAACATTAAAGAGGTGAATTGTGTGAGACCCTACAATGCTAGCTACACAGTCAGTGCCAGGCAGTAAACCGTGACTTACTGATGCATGTCAGATGAGTAACAGACACTCCATCCAGGTGGGGTACTAATAACTTTAGTATTCAATGAATAACTTAATTGAAGCCTACTCGTGACAATAGGCGATTTTCTTTTTTTTTTCATTTGGCCTTAATAGTTCTTTTTTCTTGAATGAAGTGAATGCAATCATTGAAGAAAGATGTGAAAAAGGGGTATTTACAGCCAAACCAAGACTTTTTCTGCCTCTTTAAACCTGAATCTCACAACTAGCAACCTATGGCATTTCCCATTGAGGCTGGCCTTGGTTTTCACATTTATTCGATAGGAATCTTTCTTGAACAGGAGGCCAATCAGCCCCTTTAACCTGTTCCTGCATTAAATAAGAACATGGTTGACTTTTATGTTAATTGCATCTGCATGCCTCATCCCTAAAACCATAAGAACCTAAAAATTAGGAGCTGGAATAAGCCATTCGGCCCCTCATGTTACCCTTCCATTCATTAAGATGAAACCTTATCTGATGGTCTTAACCCCACTTTGTCTGTCTCTCTATAACCCTTGACTTCCTTGTCAATTAAAAATATATGTCAGCCTTAAATAAATTCAATGTCCACTGCTCTTTGGAGAATAGGATTCCCCTGCGAGAGGAAACGTACTCCCAGCATCTAACTTGTGGAGCTCCCTCAGAATCATATGTTTCGATAAGACCACCTCTTATTCTCCTAAATTCCAATGACTATAGGCCCAAACTGTTTGACCTTTCCTCATCGGACAAATTTTTCATCCCAGTGAATCTTCTCTGAACTGCTTCAATGCAAATATATCCCTCCTTAATTAAGAAGCTCAAAACTGCACATAGTACTCGAGGTGTGTTCTCGCCAATGTGTTGCACAGTTCCAGCAGTACTTCCCTACTTTTATACTCCAGCCCCTTATGTTACAATGGTGGAGAAAAAGCTTGATGTCATACATGGAAATATTGGACTGGAAAAGGACCTGACTTGTCTATTTTTTATAATAGACACAAGACACCCAAGAGGGCTGATCAATGTTCCATTAGTCACTGACAGGGGATCTCTGTGGGACAATGGGACACCTTCCTGTTCTCCCAGACAATTTAAGGAACCTTCAAAAACAACCTCCCCTTCACAAAACCGTGCTGTCTCTCGCTAATACGTCCATTTGCTTCCAAATGGGAGTAGATCCTGTCTCGAAGAATTCTCTCCAGTAATTTCCCTACCACTGACGTAAGGCTCACCGGCCTGTAGTTCCCTGGATTATCCTTGCTACCCTTCTCAAACAAAGGAACAACATTGGCTATTCTTCAGTCCTCCGGGACATCACCTGAAGACAGTGAGGATCCAAAGATTTCTGTCAAGGCCTCAGCAATTTCCTCTCTTTCAGGATTCTGGGGTAGATCCCATCAGGCCCTGGAGACTTGTCAACCTTAATATTTTTCAAGACGCCCAACGCCTCACCTTTTTGGATCTCAATGTCACCCAGTCTATTTACACACCCTTCTCCAGACTCAACATCCACCTATTCCTTCTCTTTGGTGAATACTGATGCAAAGTATTCATTTAGTACCTCACCCATTTCCTCTGGCTCCACACATAGATTCCCTCCCCTGTCCTTCAGTGGGCCAACCCTTTCCCTGGCTACCCTCTTGCTTTTTATGTACGTGTAAAAAGCTTTGCGATTTTCCTCAACCCTATTTGCCAATGACGTTTTGTGACCCCTTTTAGCCCTCCTGACTCCTTGCTTAAGTTCCTTCCTACTTTCCTTATATTCCACACAGGCTTCGTCTGTTCCCAGCCATTTAGCCCTGACAAGTGCCTCTTTTTTCTTTTTGACGAGGCCTACAATATCTCTCATTACCCAAGCGTCCTGAAATTTGCCGTATTTATCCTTCTTCCTAACATGAACATGCCGGTCCTGAATTCCTTTCAACTCCACCCACATGTCAGATGTAGATTTACCCTCAAACATCCGCCCCCAATCTAGGTTCTTCAGTTCCCGCCTAATATTGTTATAATTAGCCTTCCCCCAATTTAGCATATTCACCCTCGGACCACTCTTATCCTTGTCCACCAGCACTTCAAAACTTACTGAATTGTGGTCACTGTTCCCGAAATGCTCCCCTACTGAAGCTTCTCCCACCTGGCCGGGCTCATTCTCCAATACCAGGTACAGTACAGCCCCTTCCCTAGTTGGACTGTCTACATATTGTTTTAAGAAGCCCTCCTGGATGCTCCTTACAAACTCTGCCCCGTCCAAGCCCCGAGCACTAAGTGAGTCCCAGTCAATATTGGAGAAGTTAAAGTCTCCCATCACAACAACCCTGTTGTTTTTACTCGTTTCCAACATTTTCTACCTATCAGCTCCTCTATCTCCCGCTGGCTGTTGGGAGGCCTGTAGTAAACCCCCAACATTGTGACTGCACCCTTCTTATTCCTGATCTCTAACCACATAGCCTCTCTGCCCTCTGGGGTGTCCTCCCGTAGTACAGCTTCCTAACCAGTAGCGCAACTCCGCAACCCCTTTTACATCCCCCCTCTATCCCGCCTGAAGCATCTAAATCCTGGAACGTTTAGCTGCCAATCCTTTCCTTCCCTCAACCAGGTCTCTGTCATGGCAACAACATCATAGTTCCAAGTACTAATCCAAGCTCTAAGTTCATCTGCCTTACCTGTTATACTTCTTGCATTAAAACATATGCACTTCAGGCCACCAGTCCCGTTGTTTTCAGCAACATCTCCCTGTCTGGCCCTATTCCCTACTTCTCCCTCAATTTTTTCACCTTCTGACCTATTGCTCCGGTACCCACCCCCTGCCATACGAGTTTAAGGGGCTGATTTAGCTCACTGGGCTAAATCGCTGGCTTTTAAAGCAGACCAAGATAGGCCAGCAGCACGGTTCAATTCCCGTATCAACCTCCCCGAACAGACGCTGGAATGTGGTGACTAGGGGCTTTTCACAGGAACTTCATTGAAGCCTACTCGTGACAATAAGTGATTTTCATTTTCATTTAAACCCTCCCGTGTGACACTAGCAAACTTCACAGACAGTAAATTTATGCCTCTCCAGTTTAGATGCAACCCATCCTTCTTATACAGGTCACATCTGCTCCGGAAGAGCTCCCAGTGGTCCAGATAACGGAAACCCTCCCTCCTACACCAGTTGTTAGCCACGTGTTTAGCTGCTCTATCTATAAAGTATGAGTTGGGGGGCTCTGCAGAGGAGGTTGAGAAAAGGTGGGGAATGTTTGTGACCATGTCTGAGGAGCTGTTTGTCACAGGAGGGGGTTGAAAATGGGAAAAGATCTGGACAGACCGCATAGTTGATTGCTGGGAAGTATGTTTCATAGATACATAGATAATTAGAAGATAGGAGCAGGAGGAGGCCTTTCGGCCCTCCGAGCCTGCTCCGCCATTCATCACGATCATGGCTGATCATCCAACTCAATAGCCTAATCCTGCTTTCTCCCCATAGCCTTTGATCTCATTCTTCCCAAGTTCTATATCCAGCCACCTCTTGAATATATTCAAAGTTTTAGCATCAACTACTTCCTGTGGTAATGAATTCCACAGGCTCACCTCTCTTTGGGTGAAGAAATGTCTCCTCATCTCTGTCCAAAATTGTCTACCCTGAATCCTCAGACTGTGACCCCTGGTTCTGGACACACCCATCATTGGTAACATCTTCCCTGCATCTACCCTGTCTAGTCCTGTTAGAATTTTATAAGTCTCTATGAGATCCCCCCTCATTCTTCTAAACTCCAGCAAGAACAATCCTAACCTCGTCAATCTCTCCTCATATGACAGTCCCGCCATCCCTAGAATTAGACGGGTAAACCGTCGCTGCACTCCCTCGAGAGCAAGAACATCCTTCCTCAGAGAAGGAAACCAAAACTGTACACAATACTCCAGGTGTGGCCTCACCAAGGCCTTGTATGATTGCAGCCACACATAAGAACATAAGATCATAAGAACTAGGAGCAGGAGTAGGCCATCTGGCCCCTCGAGCCTGCTCCGCCATTCAATTAGATCATGGCTGATCTTTTGTGGACTCAGCTCCACTTTCCGGCCCGAACACCATAACCCTTAATCCCTTTATTCTTCAAAAAACTATCTATCTTTACCTTAAAAACATGTTATGAAGGAGCCTCAACTGCTTTACTGGGCAAGGAATTCCATAGATTCACAACCCTTTGGGTGAAGAAGTTCCTCCTAAACTCAGTCCTAAATCTACTTCCCCTTATTTTGAGGCTATGTCCCCTAGTTCTGCTTTCACCCGCCAGTGGAAACAACCTGCCCGCATCTATCCTATCTATTCCCTTCATAATTTTAAATGTTTCTACAAGATCCCCCCTCATCCTTCTAAATTCCAACGAGTACAGTCCCAGTCTACTCAACCTCTCCTCATAATCCAACCCCTTCAGCTCTGGGATTAACCTAGTGAATCTCCTCTGCACACCCTCCAGCGCCAGTACGTCCTTTCTCAAGTAAGGAGACCAAAACTGAACACAATACTCCAGGTGTGGCTGCACTAACACCTTATACAATTGCAACATAATCTCCCTAATCTTAAACTCCATCCCTCTAGCAATGAAGGACAAAATTCCATTTGCCTTCTTAATCACCTGTTGCACTTGTAAACCAACCTTCTGTGACTCATGCACTAGCACACCCAAGTCTCTCTGAACAGCGGCATGCTTTAATATTTTATCGTTTAAATAATAATCCCGTTTGCTGTTATTCCTACCAAAATGGATAACCTCACATTTGTCAACATTGTATTCCATCTGCCAGACCCTAGCCCATTCACTTAACCTATCCAAATCCCTCTTCAGACTTCCAGTATCCTCTGCACTTTTCGCTTTACCACTCATCTTAGTGTCATCTGCAAACTTGGACACATTGCCCTTGGTCCCCAACTCCAAATCATCTATGTAAATTGTGAACAATTGTGGGCCCAACACGGATCCCTGAGGGACACCACTAGCTACTGATTGCCAACCAGAGAGACATCCATTTATCCCAACTCTTTGCTTTCTATTAATTAACCAATCCTCTATCCATGCTACTACTTTACCCTTAATGCCATGCATCTTTATCTTATGCAGCAACCTTTTGTGTGGCACCTTGTCAAAGGCTTTCTGGAAATCCAGATATACCGCATCCATCGGCTCCCCGTTATCTACTGCACTGGTAATGTCCTCAAAAAATTCCACTAAATTAGTTAGGCATGACCTGCCCTTTACGAACCCATGCTGCGTCTGCCCAATGGGACAATTTCTATCCAGATGCCTCGCAATTTCTTCCTTGATGATAGATTCCAGCATCTTCCCTACTATGGAAGTTAAGCTCACTGGCCTATAATTTCCTGCTTTCTGCCTACCTCCTTTTTTAAACAGTGGCGTCACGTTTGCTAATTTCCAATCCACCGGGACCACCCCAGAGTCTAGTGAATTTTGGTAAATTATCACTAGTGCATCTGCAATTTCCCTAGCCATCTCTTTTAGCACTCTGGGATGCATTCCACCAGGGCCAGGAGACTTGTCTACCTTTAGCCCCATTAGCTTGCCCATCACTCCCTCCTTAGTGATAACAATCCTCTCAAGGTCCTCACCTGTCATAGCCTCATTTCTATCAGTTGCTGGCATGTTATTTGTGTCTTCCACTGTGAAGACCAACCCAAAAAACCTGTTCAGTTCCTCAGCCAGTTCCTCATTTCCCATTATTAAAACTCCCTTCTCATCCTCTAAAGGACCAATATTTACCTTAGCCACTCTTTTTTGTCTTATATATTTGTAAAAACATTTACTGTCTGTTTTATATTCTGAGCAAGTTTACTCTCATACTCTATCTTACTCTTCTTTATAGCTTTTTTAGTAGCTTTCTGTTGCCCCCTAAAGATTTCCCAGTCCTCTAATCTCCCAGCAATCTTGCCACTTTATATGCTTTTTCCTTCAATTTGATACTCTCCCTTATTTCCTTAGATATCCACGGTCGATTTTCCCTCTTTCTTCCGTCCTTCCTTTTTGTTGGTATGAACCTTTGCTGAGCACTGTGAAAATCGCTTGGAAGGTTCTCCACTGTTCCTCAACTGTTCCACCATAAAGTCTTAGCTCCCAGTCTACCTTAGCTAGTTCTTCTCTCATCCCCTTGTAATCTCCTTTGTTTAAACACAAAACACTAGTATTTGATTTTACTTTCTCACACTCCATCTGTATTTTAAATTCCACCATATTGTGATCGCTCCTTCCGAGAGGATCCCTAACTATGAGATCATGAATCAATCATGTCTCATTACACAGGACAAGATCTAGGTCCACTTGTTCCCTCGTAGGTTCCATTACATACTGTTCTAGGAAACTATCGCGGATACATTCTATAAACTCCTCCTCAAGGTTGCCTTGACCGACCTGGTTAAACCAATCGACATGTAGATTAAAATCCCCCATGATAACTGCTGTACACATCCTTGCTTCTATACTCGAAACTTCTCGCAACACCATTAGCCTTCTTTACCACCTGCTGTACCTACATGTTTAGCTTCAGAGTGCACAAGGACACCCAGGTCCCGCTGCACATTCCCCTCTCCCAATTTACAACCATTCAGGTAGTAATCTGCCTTCCTGTTTTTGCTTCCAAAGTGAATAACCTCACACTTATCCAAATTATACTGCATCTGCCATTGATTTGCTCACTCGCCCAACCTGTTCAGATCATGCTGTAGGATCCCTGCATCCTCGTCACAGTTCATCCTCCCTCCCACTTGGTATCATCTGCAAACTTTGAAATGTTACGTTTTGTTCCTTCACCCAAATCATTAATATAAGACCATAAGACCATAAGACATAGGAGTGGAAGTAAGGCCATTCGGCCCATCGAGTCCACTCCGCCATTCAATCATGGCTGATGGGCATTTCAACTCCACCTCCCAGCATTCTCCCCATAGCCCTTAATTCCTTGCGACATCAAGAATTTATCTATCTCTGCCTTGAAGCCATTTAGCGTCCCGGCCTCCACTGCACTCCGCGGCAATGAATTCCACAGGCCCACCACTCTCTGGCTGAAGAAATGTCTCCGCATTTCTGTTTTGAATTTACCCCCTCTAATTCTAAGGCTGTGCCCACGGGTCCTCGACTCCTCGCCTAACGGAAACAGTTTCTTTGCGTCCATCCTTTCTAAGCCATGTATTATCTTGTAAGTTTCTATTAGATCTCCCCTTAACCTTCTGAACTCCAATGAATACAATCCCAGGAACGCCAGCCGTTCCTCATATGCTAGACCCGCCATTCCAGGGATCATCCGTGTGAATCTCCGCTGGACACGCTCCAGTGCCAGTATGTCCTTCCTGAGATGTGGGGCCCAAAACTGGACACAGTACTCCAAATATATATTGTGAGTAGCTTGGGTCCCAGCACCCCAGGGTTTTTATTTGCTGTAACCTGTGTTGTTACATGTTTGTAATAAAATACATTAGCTAGGGCTGGTTTAGCTCACTGGGCTAAATCACTGGCTTTTAAAGCAGACCAAGCAGGCCAACAGCGCAGTTCAATTCCCGTACCAGCCTCCCCGGACAGGCGCAGGAATGTGGCAACTAGGGGCTTTTCACAGTAACTTCATTGAAGCCTACTCGTGACAATAAGCGATTTTCATTTCATTTCATTTCATTAAAAAAAATCTAGCTTGGAAACTACGTCCGAGACATTCACACCAATGTTAAAGGAAGACTTGCACTTATAAAGGACCTTGCATGACATTGGGCTGTTACTTTATGGCAAATAAAGGGCATTTGAGGTGAAGTCACTGTTGCGATTTTGAAAATATGACCGCTAATAGCAAGCTCCCAGAACAAGCAATGTGATGATGCTTGGATCATGTGTTTTGGCAATGTTATTGAAGGATGAATATTGGTGAGCACACTGGAGAAAACTTGCCTGATCTTATTCGGAATAATGCCATTGAATCTTATACATCCACCTGTCGGAAGGCGAAGCCTCGGATTAACATTTCATCTGAAAAAAGTAGCATTCTCTCAGCACTATGCTGTGGTGTCAACCTGGATACTTTTGGTCAAGTGGGCCAGAGTCCACCACTGATGACATTAGGGAACTGGTGGTCTGAGTGACGGGGACATGAGAAGTCTTTGGCAGGTAGGATCAAGGATAACCCTAAAGCTTTCTATAGATATGTCAGGAATAAAAGAATGACTAAGGAAAGAGTAGGGCCAGTCAAGGACAGTAGTGGGAAGTTGTGCGTGGAGCCCAAGGAGATAAGAGAGGTGCTAAATGAGTATTTTTCGTCTGTATTCACACAGGAAAAAGACAATGTTGTCGAGTAGAATACTAAGATACAGGCTACTAGACTAGAAGGGCTTGAAGTTCATAAGGAGGAGGTGTTAGCGATTCTGGAAGTGTGAAAATAGATAAGTCCCCTGGGCCGGATCGGATTTATCCTAGGCTTCTCTGGGAAGCTAGGGAGGAGATTGCTGAGCCTTTGATCTTTAAGTCATCTTTGTCTTTGTCAGGAATAGTGCCAGAAGACTGGAGGATAGCAAATGTTGTCCCATTGTTCAAGAAGGGGAGTAGAGATAACCCCGGTAACTATAGACCAGTGAGCCTTACTTCTGTTGTGGGAAAAGTCTTGGAAAGGTTTATAAGAGATAGGATGTATAATCATCTGAAAAGGAATAATTTGATTAGAGATAGTCAACATGGATTTGTGAAGGGAAGGTCGTGCCTCACAAACCTCATTGAGTTCTTCGAGAAGGTGACCAAACAGGTGGATGAGGGTAAAGCAGTTGATGTGGTGTCTATGGATTTCAGTAAAGCGTTTGATAAGGTTCCCCACAGTAGGCTATTGCAGAAAATACAGAGGCATGGGATTCAGGGTGATTTAGCAGTTTGGATCAGAAATTGGCTAGCTGATCGAAGACAAAGGGTGGTGGTTGATGGAAAATGTTCTGACTGGTGTCCAGTTACTAGTGGTGTACCATAAGGATCTGTTTTGGGGCCGCTGCTGTTTGTCATTTTTATTAATGACCTGGAAGAGGGTGTAGAAGGATGGGTGAGTAAATTTGCAGATGACACTAAAGTCGGTGGAATTGTGGACAGTGCAGAAGGATGTTACAAGTTACAGAGGGACATAGATAAGCTGCAGAGCTGGGCCGAGAGGTGGCAAATGGAGTTTAATGCAGAAAAGTGTGAGGTGATTCATTCTGGAAGGAATAACAGGAAGACAGAGTACTGGGCTAATGGTAAGATTCTTGGTAGTGTGGACAAGCAGAGAGATCACGGTGTCCATGTCCATAGATCCCTGAACGTTGCCACCCAGGTTGAGAGGGTTGTTAAGAAGGTGTACGGTGTGTTAGCTTTTATTGGTAGAGGAATTGAGTTTCGGAGCCATGAGGTCATGTTGCAGCTGTACAAAACTCTGGTGCGGCCTCATTTGGAGTATTCCGTGTAGTTCTGGTCGCCAAATTATAGGAAGGATGTGGAAGCATTGGAAAGGGTGCAGAGGAGATTTACAAGGATGTTGCCTGGTATGGAGGGAAGATCATATGAGGAAAGGCTGAAGGACTTGAGGCTGTTTTCGGTAGAGAGAAGAAGGTTAAAAGGTGACTTAATTGAGGCATACAAGATGATCAGAGGATTTGATCGGGTGGACAGTGAGAGCCTTTTTCCTCAGATGGTGATGTCCAGCACGAGGGGACATAGCTTTAAATTGAGGGGAGATATATATAGGACAGATGTCAGAGGTAGGTTCTTTACTCAGAGAGTAGTAAGGGCGTGGAATGCCCTGCCTGCAACAGTAGTGGACTCGCCAACACTAAATGCATTCAAATGGTCATTAGATAGGTATATGGACGATAAGGGAATAGTGTAGAGGGACTTTAGAGGGGTTTCACAGGACGGCGCAACATTGAGGGCCGAAGGGCCTGTACTGCGCTGTAATGTTCTATGTTCTATCTTCTTAATGTCAATCCCCATATCAATAACAACGATCCCATCCTCCCACCAAACCCCAAACATTAACCCGCATGTTAATACAAACAAATGACAAAAAGGAATCAGGAATCACCCATAGTCATCATTAACACACACAGTCCCCCTCCCACTTACCCTCCCAACCACCCCCCCCCCCAACTAATGTTCAATGTTATCCAGTTCTTGAAAGTGCACAATGAATAATGCCCATGAATTGTAGAATCCCTCCATCCTTTCCCTCAGTTCAAATTTAACCTTCGCAAGAGTCAAGATTTTCAACAGGACCCCCGCCACGCCAAAGGCTGCTCTCCATCCCATCAGGATGCGTCTTTGGGCGATCAACGAGGCGGAGGCTACAATATCTGCTTCCGCATCTGTTTCCAACCCCGGCTGGTCTGACACCCCGAGGGCCCGGGTCCACTTTCATGTTCACCACTTTAGAGATTACCCTAAAAACCTCATTTCAGTAATCCTGCAGCTTCTGACAGGACCAAAACATATGAACGTGATTTGCAGGGTCCCCCCCCCCCCCCCCCCCTCTGCAATGTTCACACACATCTTCTGCCCCTTCAAAGTTCATCCTCGCCCTTGTGAGGTGTGCTCTATATACGACCTTCAGCTGTATCAGCCCCAACCTCGTGCACGAGGTGGGAGGTGTTCACTCTCCGGAGCACCTCACACCAGAACCCCTCCTCCATATCCTCTCCCAACTCTTCCTCCCACTTTGCTTTGATCCTTTCCAGTGGTGCCTTATCTTCTTCCAAAATACCCCCATAAACCTCCGACACTACCCCCTTCTCCAGTCCCCCTGTTATCAGCACCTCCTCCAGCAAAGTGGAGACCGACTCCACCGGGAAGCTCTGTATCTCCTTTCTGGCAAAACCTCAAACCTGCATGTATCTAACCATTTCCCCCAGCTCCAGCCCATACTTCGCTTCCAGCTCCTTCAACCCTGCAAACCGACCCCCAAGAAACAAATCTTTTAGTGTCTTAATCAACCCCTCTGACCCAGCTCCGCACCTTCTCCACATTCGCCGCCCGGTAATAATACATCAGGTTTGGAAGATCCAAACCCCCTGCCTGCCTTCCCCTCTTTCGCAGCAACTTTCTAACCCTGGCCACCTTCCCTCCCCATATGAATGAGGTAAGATCTTCAATCTTTCTGAAAAATGCCTTTGGCAGGAACAATGGCAGGCATTGGAAAATAAACAGAAATCGCGGCAACACGTTCGTTTTAACCGCCTGTACCCAAGCCGCCAGTGAAAGCGGGGGACCATCGCATCTTGCCAGATCAGCTTTCACTCTCCCCACCAAACTAGAAATGTTGTACCTGTGGACCCCCCCCCCCCCCCCCCCCCCCCCCCACTCCCGGGCAACCTGCACCCCCTGGTATCCAAAGTGAGTCCCTACCTTATGGAATGGCAGCCCCCCCACCCCTGACCCCACGCCCGGCCGAGACACCACAAAGTACTCACTCTTGTCGAGATTGAATTTGTACCCTGAGAAAGACCCAAACACCTGAAGCAGCTCCAATATTCCCCCTATTGATATACTCGGTTTTGACACGTATAACAACAAGTAGGCAGTGCCCATTATTAAAAGTTTTTAATATTGTTTATCAATACCACCATGACCTCAGCCCTCCCTATCTGTAATCTCCTACAAGCCTCGGATATTTGCGCTTCTTCAATTCTGCCGCACCGTCAGTCGCCAAGGCCTCAAGTTCTGGAATGACCGCCCCAATCCACTGTTTTCCTTCCTCTTTTTAAATGCATCTTGAAGCCGACCCCTCTTCCTAAGCTTAGATTATTTGGTCCTAATAGTTCCTCTCGTGGCTTAGTATCAAATTTTGTTTGATAATGTGCTTATGAAGCACACAGTGTTTTCACCACGTTGGCAGGCTGGATGATACATGTTGTTCGTCTACTACAGTTTTTTGAGATTACTGTAAGTAAGTGTGTAGATAACGAATGCCATCCTTACCTGGTCTGATCTACATGTGACTGCTGATCTGCAGCACAGTGGTTGACTGTAAACTTCCCTCTGTTCATGAAGCAAATGCAGGCAGCGATTTTTAAAAAATGAGGAAATGGGAGAATAGAACAGCAAAACTTTTTTTTACTTTTAAGAAGGCAAGTCCAGTAAAGGTCCGTGGGCGGCACGATAGCAGAGTGGTTAGCACTGTTGCTTCACATCACCAGGGTCCCAGGTTCGATTCCTGGTTTGGGTGACTGTGCAAAGTCTGCATGTTCTCCCTGTGTCTGTGTGAGTTTCCTCCGGGTGCTCCGGTTTCTTCCCACAGTCCATAAATGTGCAGATTAAGTCGATTGGCCATGATAAATTGCCCCTTAGAGTGGGGTTGTGCCTAGGTAGGGTGATCCCTCAAAGGGTTGGTGCAGACAGGATGGGCTGAATGGCCTCCTTCTACACTGGCGAGATTCTATGATTTTGGAGATTATAGCTATCCTCTACACTGTCCACCACTGTCCATCTCTACGTCATCTGAAAATTTTCCAATTGCGCACCCCATGTTCAGTCCAAATTGTTAATATATAACACAAACTGTATGGGTCCCAACACCGAGCCCTGTGGAACACCACTTGAAACACTTTTCCAATTGCAAGGGCGGCCATCAACCATTACCCTTTGTTTCCTGTTACTAAGCTCCCCCTTTTTATCCAGTTTGCCACATTGCCCCGTCGCCCATGGGCTTTCATTTCCTTGGCCAATCTGCCATGTGGGACTTTGTCAAATGCCTTGCTCAAATCCATGTACACCACATCCACTGCACTACCTTCAGCAACAATTAGAACATAGAACATAGAATGATACAGCGCAGTACAGGCCCTTCGGCCCTCGATGTTGCACCGACATGGAAAAAATCTAAAGGCCATCTAACCTAAACTATGCCCTTATCATCCATATGCTTATCCAATAAACTTTTAAATGCCCTCAATGTTGGCGAGTTCACTACTGTTGCAGGTAGGGCATTCCACGGCCTCACCACTCTTTGCGTAAAAAACCCACCTCTGACCTCTGTCCTATATCTATTACCCCTCAATTTAAGGCTATGTCCCCTCATGCTAGCCACCTCCATCCGCGGGAGAAGGCTCTCGCTGTCCACCCTATCTAACCCTCTGATCATTTTGTATGCCTCTATTAAGTCACCTCTTAACCTTCTTCTCTCTAACGAAAACAACCTCAAGTCCATCAGCCTTTCCTCATAAGATTTTCCCTCCATACCAGGCAACATCCTGGTAAATCTCCTCTGCACCCGTTCCAAAGCTTCCACGTCCTTCCTGTAATGAGGTGACCAGAACTGTACGCAATACTCCAAATGCGGCCGTACTAGAGTTTTGTACAACTGCAACATGACTTCATGGCTCCGGAACTCAATCCCCCTACCAATAAAGGCCAACACACCATAGGCCTTCTTCACAACCCTATCAACCTGGGTGGCAACTTTCAGGGATCTATGTACATGGACACCGAGATCCCTCTGCTCATCCACACTACCAAGAATTTTACCATTAGCCAAATATTCCGCATTCCTGTTATTCTTTCCAAAGTGAATCACCTCACACTTCTCCACATTAAACTCCATTTGCCACCTCTCAGCCCAGCTCTGAAGCTTATCTATGTCCCTCTGTAACCTGCAACATCCTTCCGCACTGTCTACAACTCCACCGACTTTAGTGTCGTCTGCAAATTTACTCACCCATCCTTCTGCGCCCTCCTCTAGGTCATTTATAAAAATGACCATCAGCTACGGCCCCAGAACAGATCCTTGTGGTACGCCACTCGTAACTTAACTCCATTCTGAACATTTCCCATCAACTACCACTCTCTGTCTTCTTTCAACTAGCCAATTTCTGATCCACATCTCTAAATCACCCTCAATCCCCAGCCTCCGTATTTTCTGCAATAGCCGACCGTGGGGAACCTTATCAAACGCTTTACTGAAATCCATATACACCACATCAACTGCTCTACCCTCGTCTACCTGTTCAGTCACCTTCTCAAAGAACTCGATAAGGTTTGTGAGGCATGACCTACCCTTCACAAAACCATGCTGACTATCCCTAATCATATTATTCCTATCTAGATGATTATAAATCGTATCTTTTATAATCCTCTCCAAGACTTTACCCACCACAGACGTTAGGCTCACCGGCCTATAGTTACCGGGGTTATCTCTACTCCCCTTCTTGAACAAAGGGACCACATTTGCTATCCTCCAGTCCTCTGGCACTATTCCGGTAGCCAATGATGACCTAAAAATCAAAGCCAAAGGCTCAGCAATCTCTTCCCTGGCTTCCCAGAGAATCCTAGGATAAATCCCATCAGGCCCCGGGGACTTATCTATCTTGTCACTTCATCAAGTAGTTGGATCAAATTTGGGAGGCAAAACATTCCTTTCACAAATCCATGCTGACTATCTCTAATTAGTCTATGCCTGTCTATTGTAAAAGTAAAAATGGGAAAATACGTCATTTGAAACATGGAAGTCTGGCAAAACTTGATCTGAGGGTACATGAGAAAGTATAGGGAAAAATCCCATGAAGGGTTAACAGCAGCTGCAAAAGAAGGTTTTGAAATTCAGATAGCCTTTATCAAACAGGCGTTAAGAAAACAGCTTGTGACTGCTCAAGCTGTAAAACTGATGCCTGTCTTTCAAGTCACAGCAGTTTGAACTTTTAGTTATATGGAAAAAGCAATATTTTGCACCTTCGTTGAAGTTAATTATTTAGTGAGAAGCTAAAAAAGAATTGACAGAATCTTCAGTTGAATTGGGTGACAAATGTTTAGGTGTGAAATCCTGCTGACACCAGGCGAATATGGGAAGCTGGAGACAACGTGGCCACGAGAACACTGGTTCACCCCAAATTGGAGTCAGAGTTCTGACAAGCGTAAGGGCACTATTTGATAAGAAAGCAACTTTAGAAGTGACAGGAATCAGATGTAATACCCCTCTGGGATCAAAGCACTTTTGAACATCACAAAGGAAACAATGTAATCAGAGTTCGATGAGCTAAAGTCATGCTCAACATGAATACATAGTAGTGTTAGAAATAATTCAGATTAAAGGTATCTTGAACAATCAAGAGTAAAATAAAGTTACGTTATGATAAAGTCATATAAACTCAATAACTGCCAGAAGGAGAATATAAACCCTAAATCGGGGACAGCCAGCAGAGTCAGCTCTCATAGCTGCCCTCGGTCATGGGACGGATAGAACATAGCAACCGAGCAGAACAGCAAATCCACCTCAGGAAGACCAAAAGTTAAAGAAGAGAGATTATCAAGGTAGACCTGAAGGTCTTTTCAACCAACCAGGAGAATCCAGAAGCAAGATATTTTTACTTTTCTGTAAAGACAGTGATTGCATCTTCTAAAAGAAAAAAATATAATAATAAAATAACTTCAAAGTTTTAACCTGAAACAGTGGTTATTACAAAGTCTAATTTAATTACTCAGCAATGCGGGACCCAGGATCAATGCTACTAAGTGGTAAGTAGATGAAATTTCCAATGAAGATATGGGTTATACCGGGGTATAACTTGAAGACATAGTTTGACCTGAATAGCACCCACCGAAGCCTGCATCGGAGTCAGGGAGTGAGAATCCCTGTTCACCATTTAGAATGTCTTACTGACACTTTTTGGTATACGGGGAATTCTAAGAATAGTGGTGAGTTTTTTACTTCATGGCGCCCAGTGTGGAGGCTAGAATAGTAGAAGTTTCTAGGTAAAGCGAGGCTAGAATATTAGCAGTTTCTAGGTAAAGCGAGGCTAGAATAGTAGAAGTTTCTAGTTAAATGAAGTGGGGGCTAGAATATTAGAAGTTTCTGGTTCCCAAACAACGGTTAGAATAATAGAAGTTTATAACCGGCGCAAAGGCTAGAATATTAGAACTTTCTAGTCTACGATGAGTCAAACTTTACCTGCCGAGTTTAGTTTGGAAAGTCATCTGTGATTGACTTTTGGAAGGAGATTCGGTGGATCGGGGGGTAAATTGCAGGGGGGAGACAATAAAACTCAGGTTGGGTGTGAAAATCAGTAGACTAGAAGATACTGACCCTGAGAAAAAGTCTGCAAGACATCTTGGTGACAGCACTAAAAATCTTGCATCCATTACTGGTAAAAGGGGGCCAAAAGATAAATCTTCCTTAGATTGTGCAGGAAAGCCTAGAGAAATAGGGACGCCTAAAAATCTTTAGAGACCAGTAACCAATCAACCCTTAAGTAAAACAGGAAGATAGTGCCTTCGTACCCTTGGATACGTCCCAGAAAGGGTACTTATCCTTAATTTCAGATTCCACCTGAAAGGGACATCCAGGAACAGACGTTAGAAATCCAGAAAATTGGCAATTCGGGAAAACCTCTTGCTTTGAAACACGGTCAAGAGAGATATAGCAATGAAACAAGAGTGGAAAAGATTAACAGAGGCAAAAAACTCCTAGATAAGAGAGACTTATCTGAACGGAGGGGTCTCACTTTTTGTTGGAGTAGCTAAAACCCTACAGAATAGAGATCCAGGATCTCAGTGGATAAATGAGTGTGTGTTTAATATAGATTTGTGATTCCCTACAGAGTAGAGATCCATGATATGGGTGGTTGAATGTGTGTGTGTGTGTCTGTTTGATAAGGATTTCTAAATTTCCTTTGGTGATGGAGTTTTTAAAATATTGTATTTTGCTAAACCGAGTTTCACATCAATTAGAAGTTATAAATGGCAGGCAGAAATGTGATCGGTATTGTGAGATAGTAAATCAGTATATTCAGAACTAAACTGGTCTTAGCATAAACACAAAGAAGTTTTTACTCGGGAGCAGTCAGAGCTGTGTGTAGGAAATTACTTAAACTACTGTGTTGAAATTGACAAGGCACAGCTCCACCAGGGTCCTGGTGCCCGATGATTCACAAGAAAGTCAGTAGTCGGAAAAATTATGATCAGAATGTTAAATAAAGATATTCGGGTTAGATCAGGAGAATTACTTGCAGTATTAGGAAATGAGAATCTGATGGCAGGGAAAGATTTAATAAAATTAGACGAAGGGAAAATTAGGATATGAAAACCAATTGATAACACAGAGGAAGTTTGGTAAAACCGCAGGCAAAGTAATCAGTGAAGCTGTAAAAGGTATAGACACAATTGTTCAGAATTTGGGTAAACATACAGTTGAATTAGAGAAGCATGGTGTCTGGAGAAAAAGAAATTGTATCGCAACCAAAACACATGACCCAATTGGATAATAATAGAGGGATCAAGATACTCCTTAGGCAACCTATCAGCAGCAAATGAAGAAATGTAATCAGTAAGGAATTGAGAATATGGGATTATAGATCAAGTGCTGTTATTAATGGACCTCAGTTTAAAATGATTCATTGTGAACATCAGGAAACATTGTGTCAAAGATGTAGTGCATTTTGTAGGCCAATTATTTGGACAGGGAGCAGTCATATGAAACCGAGGAGAATGGCAGATACAGAGTATTCAGGCAATTTAAAGCTACATATGGAATGACAACAATGGGGAAATGTTGCGGCTCCCAGGGAAATTTGGTGAATTCAGTTTTGTCATGATTGTTTTGTAAAATATCAGACAACACTGATGATTAAAGTTTGTGCCACAGGATAGATCATATCCCGAAACCAATTGGGGTGGACAGGATTTAGAGGGAAAGGAATGTTTGGTTATGAGTATCAGGGGATTACTGCATTCACTAGTATTGTGTGATGAAGTAGAGTGGGAAGACAGTGAATTAAAACCCGCTAGCAGCATTGATAGGAAAAATAATAAAGTTAAAATGTCATGTTCGGAACTTAACTCATAAAAATTTGGTTATAATAAAAAATAAAGAAATTGAAGTAAAAGCAGTAGCTATACCCGAAATGTATCAGGGTAAGGTTCCGACCAGATTGGATCACTGAGCGAGCAAAAGAAGAGGAGTTTGAGATTCTTTGAATCTCACTCAGGGGTGCAATGAGAGAAGAAGGAGGCTTAACAGGCTTTAATTGGATGATGTACATAAATGATGAGGAAAACAAACTGGTTAAAAAAGGAAAAAGAAAGAAATAGTGGCAAAGGAAATGCGGAAGTCCTGGAGAGGGCACTTCTGGAGTATCCGAACAAAATCAGAAAATACAAATTAAAGAATAGGGCCCTGTCCACCCTGATCTGTTCATTTGTTCTTTCAGGTAGAAAAAATAATACAGACATACTTGTTCGGACGAAGAAAGAGGATGGCACTCCAGAGAAAAATAAGGATCAAGTTTGAAGAAAGAAGGGAAAGAGCTAGGACTAGGAGTAGGCTAGATGGGTTAAAATGTGGGGAGCACTTCCAAGCAGCCTGGGATATGTACTAAACTTATCAGATAAATTAAAGATTTTTAAACAGTATTCGGGGAAAACTAATGATACTCAATGGGACCCCGGGAAAGGGCAAGTTAAATTAGGAAATGCGTTACAAAACAAAACCACAAGTAGGAATAATAGTCGCTGCATTGCTCTGGAAATTGGAATTTAAAAATTATGTCAAAATGTATGTTGCAAATGTCGCAATAAAATTACTCAACAGAAAGAACAGAATATTTTGTAAGTTATAACTATCGGTCCCAAGTGCTGGCTCATAAAGCACTTGGATAGAACCACAAAGGGATGTGTCGATGTTGTACTTTATCTTTTAGTGGTGAAATTGTGATAACTGCTGAAAATATGTAAAGTTGTAATGAACTGTTTGTGTGGTTAAGTAATGAGCAATGTGTTAAGATAAGACTTAGTTGTTTTTTGACTGTGTATTTAACAATAGGGAGAATTCATTTGGAAGAAGAAAAAGTAGTGGTTTGATGTGCTGAAAGATAATTCAATTGGGTTGTACCCCCAAAAGTTGAATGTATTAAATGTCTCTACTGATGTCCTAGGGGTGGTTTTGTGATCACTGTTGGCTTATTACGTTGCAAATGTTCTAATGGCAAATAGACACTTCATGTGGGAAGGGAAATGATAACGGACAACTTGGCAGAAAGTTATTATCTCATGTAAATGAAGGCTGGCAGACGGACATGGTTCAGGACAATGTTAGACATCAATGTGAGGAAGTCAGGAATAGAAGCAGGATTGATTTAACCTCTAAAAATTGATGAAGCAAGAGAATCAGTGGATAGTACATGTTATCATAATTTACGGTTCCAATGAGAAATGGAAGGCAATTTGGATGATTGAAAAATGGGACATTAGAGAGCCAATGATGGACAAAAGACCTTTTTGGTTACTGATGGACTGTGTTGTGTGCTGTCTCTAAGGGACATAAGGAAGCTTCTATGGTGCTGCTACCCCAAGGAAGTAAAATGCTTTGGAGGCAGTGGAACACATGGATAGAGCTATTATGTTCCCTTCCTGAGCAGCTACAGCTATAGTTCACTGTGATTGGACTTGAGGAAAGTACGAAAAAAGAGTCTATCGACACTGGTCTTATTGACTCTTTTTGGTAAAGGGGGAATTCTAAGAATAATGGTGCATTGTTTACTTCACTATGCAACAGTTAATCCTATCTCTCAGGATTGATTCTACTGATTTGCCCACCAGTGATATAAGACTAACTGTCCAATAATTGTTTGGCATTTCCTTCGATCCCTCTTTAAACAATGGAACCACGTTTGCATTTCTTCAGACCTCCAGTACCTCCCCTGTGTCAAGTTGTGGTATTGTGCGAAGCAAATAATGGCATGATGGGAAAACTAGTCAAGTTCCTTGAGACAATTAAATTTAAACTGATTTTGCATAACCTAAGGCACAAATACAAGCAGCCAAGGTCAACTTGACCCGATAACTGGCTGACTCTAAACTCGGATAAAGCTCATTCGTCATAAAACCAGAGCAGTCTAAATACATACGATCAGCTAAAAACTTGTCTCTGTCGGTACATAAACAAGTTTGCTCCATTTCTTAAAACATGCACCAAAAGACAAGATAATGATATGAGACCCCGAGTCCTCTAAAGGTCAGCAAGGTGACGCCATTGTAATGATTATTACTTATGTTTTACTTTTGATCAAATTCCTGACCAAGCTGTATTCATGTTATCTTGATCCTATAATGTATAAAAATCATCTTATTCTTTTGTGATATTGCAGACTTGGAAGGGAACCAGCAGTTTGTACTTGACTGCCTTCCGACTTCAAGTCTCAGCCATACTGCTAGCAGTTGTAGTCCGTAAATAAAGCTTAGTTTTGCTTACCTAACGAATCATAAGACCATAAGACACAGGAGCGGAAGTAAGGCCATTCGGCCCATCGAGTCCACTCCACCATTCAATCATGGTTGATTTCAACTCCATTTACCCGCTCTCTCCCCATAGCCCTTAATTCCTCGAGAAATCAAGAATTTATCAATTTCTGTCTTAAAGACACTCAATATCCCGGCCTCCACCGCCCTCTGTGGCAATGAATTCCACAGACCTACCACTCTCTGGCTGAAGAAATTTCTCCTCATCTCTGTTCTAAAGTGACTCCCTTTTATTCTAAGGCTGTGCCCCCGCGTCCTAGTCTCCCCTGCTAATGGAAACAACTTCCCTACGTCCATCCTATCCAAGCCATTCATTATCTTGTAAGTTTCTATTAGATCTCCCCTCAACCTCCTAAACTCCAATGAATATAATCCCATGATCCTCAGACGTTCATCGTATGTTAGGCCTACCATTCCTGGGATCATCCGTGTGAATCTCCGCTGGACCTGCTCCAGTGCCAGTATGTCCTTCCTGAGGTGTGGGGCCCAAAATTGCTCACAGTATTCTAAATGGGGCCTAACTAGTGCTTTATAAAGCTTCAGAAGTACATCCCTGCTTTTATATTCCAAGCCTCTTGAGATAAATGACAACATTACATTTGCTTTCTTAATTACGGACTCAACCTGCAAGTTTACCTTTAGAGAATCCTGGACTAGGACTCCCAAGTCCCTTTGCACTTTAGCATTATGAATTTTGTCACCGTTTAGAAAATAGTCCATGCCTCTATTCTTTTTTCCAAAGTGCAAGACCTCGCACTTGCCCACGTTGAATTTCATCAGCCACTTCTTGGACCATTCTCCTAAACTGTCTAAATCTTTCTGCAGCCTCCCCACCTCCTCAATACTACCTGCCCCTCCACCTATCTTTGTATCATTGGCAAACTTGGCCAGAATGCCCCCAGTCCCGTCATCTAGATCGTTAATATATAAAGAGAACAGCTGTGGCCCCAACACTGAACCCTGCGGGACACCACTTGTCACCGGTTGCCATTCCGAAAAAGAACCTTTTATCCCAACTCTCTGCCTTCTGTCTGACAGCCAATCGTCAATCCATGTTAGTACCTTGCCTCGAATACCATGGGCCCTTATTTTACTCAGCAGTCTCCCGTGAGGCACCTTGTCAAAGGCCTTTTGGAAGTCAAGATAGATAACATCCATTGGCTCTCCTTGGTCTAACCTATTTGTTATCTCTTCAAAGAACTCTAACAGGTTTGTCAGGCACGACCTCCCCTTACTAAATCCATGCTGACTTGTCCGAATCCGACCCTGCACTTCCAAGAATTTAGAAATCTCATCCTTAACGATGGATTCTAGAATTTTGCCAACAACCGAGGTTAGGCTAATTGGCCTATAATTTTCCATCTTTTTTCTTGTTCCCTTCTTGAACAGGGGGGTTACATCAGCGATTTTCCAATCCTCTGGGACTTTCCCTGATTCCAGTGACTTTTGAAAGATCATAACTAACGCCTCCACTATTTCTTCAGCTATCTCATTTAGAACTCTAGGATGTAGCCCATCTGGGCCCGGAGATTTATCAATTTTCAGACCTTTTAGTTTCTCTAGCACCTTCTCCTTTGTGATGGCAACCATATTCAACTCTGCCCCCTGACTTTCCTGAATTGTTGGGATATTACTCATGTTTGAATCTTTCTATCACAGTCCAGAAGCGGGGAAAATATTAACTACGACATTTGGCGCTGCGAGAAAAAACCCAATATCCTGAAGTGATCTTCCGTGAGGGACTGAGAAAAAGTGATCAAGGCCACGACTGGAGTACAGAGACAGACGCCGGCACAAGGTAAGATTAACCTTGGTCTCTCTCTCTCGCTCGGATTGCTGGCTTGACCCCTCATCCCTGACGGAAGTAACTAAACAGGTGACGGTTCTCGAATCTAAATATGACTGTGAGTAAATTTTTTTGGGGTCAGGGACCCGATTGTGATTAGCCGCAGGTCAGGGACCTTTTTGATCTCGTTTTCCATCTGGATCAGATTTATACAGGCTGTCAATAAATTTGGGTCAGGGACCCTTTGATTAAGTTTTGGGGTCAGGGACCCTGTCAGTAATTTATTTTTGGGGTCAAGGACCCTGTCAGTAATTTATTTTTGGGGTCAAGGACCCTCCAATTTGATTTGGTACCAGAAATTTCTTTTGAGCATTTTTTTTGCCAGGGGCACATTTTACTGACATTGTGGGACAAACTTTAGACAAAGCTAGGGGCAATTCCCCTCTATTTTTCATGTGTTTAGAAAACCCTTCTCATGGACGTAGTTCCGGAGACTGTCTGCAGCGCTGCTTTAAACAATAAATTAGGTAACGATATCTGGCCAATAGGTTACACAGGGAACTTGGAACTACGATAATTGCATTGTTGCTGAAAAAATTATTTGGCAGAGAAACACCAGCTTCAAACTTAACGCAACGAACAATCACTATTAATGAGTTGGAGAGATAAAGCCCGCAAAAGAGATATTGATGATTGTGTGAATGGTAAAGCGAAGAATTGGGAGACTTTAAAATTGTAATGTGAGCTTTGGGATAGAAAACTGTCAAAACACTAAAAAAGCAATCTGGCAATAACAAACCTCCTGTTGGCAGGAAAGTAGGGCTGACCTATAAGATTATAGGAAAGGAGGATCCTCCCAGTTGCTCTGGCATGCCGATGTTCCCCTATTCAGGCGATACGGAAGAGGAGGAGGATTTCAACCCTGGACCCCACCCTCATCCTCCCCGACCCTACAATTCCACTGTCCCAAGTCCTGACTCCCCCTTCTGGTCCCATTACCAATGAAACTCCTGCTAACGTGTCCCCCTTAGCGACACGCACTCGGTCACAGACGCAAGCCGTAAATATTGAACAACCCTTCTCTACGGAAGACATGATAATTTACTAAAAGGTGTTGATTAAAAGATCCACAATAAGGGAATTATGGAAGTGAAGTTAATGTGTTACCAATTTAGAAGCATGCTGGCAATAATGACTGAATTTTAACATTGCTTTTGAACGAAATTTAGTAGATCAGATGATGTAAACTAACTACTGCTTGGAATGTTGTACTGGCCTTATTATGATAACAAGTGGTTCTTCTGAAGGACAACAAAACGCGTAGTCGAATTGTTTTTAAACTAATGGCAAAACATTCATAATTCCTCTTGCAAATGTTCCCAAGCTTTTTCAAAGTTGTTCAGTTCACACTATCAGTTTAAAAGAAAGTAACTTTACAAATAAGAGTAATTGAAATATGAATAAGTTTTTAGATTGCGTGAAAAGACGTAAATGGCATCACGCCAAGTTCTCCGCCCCTTAGATTCTGCAGGAAACATTAACCATTTCAGCAGACAGTTGGTCTTTTTTGAATTGACAAACAAAGAAATACGTCTCTAAGAATAGCTAATGCCTCTTAAATTAATCAGTGCAAATTGACTTAAATGCAATAACACAGACAAAGTTTTCGAAGGAGAATGAAAAATGTTTTTGTTCAAAATTTGTCCCCAAGGACAAGGGCTGAATCCAAGAGAGAGAAAGAGAGACAGAGGAAGGGAGTGAAGGAGAGAGAGAGAGCCAGGGACAGAGACAGGAACTGTTAGAGACAGCGAATGTTGGGAGAGCGAAAGAGAGCGCGTCAGGGAGAGGCAGAGATGGAGAGGTAGGCAGATAAAGAGAAAGAGCGACAAGAGTTCCAAAGACAGATAGAGTTACGTAGAGAGGGAGAGAGATAGATAAGAGAGAGAGGGAAAGAATTCATATTTCATTTTTCAGACTTTGACTTTAAAAATTATGTTTCAAGCTGTGATTATTTGAAAGAGGTAAAGAGATATCGATGCCAACATGGTCCTTGTTATTACCTGAAACCTTCGCGATAAAAGGTTCCCGTTAACTTTGTAAGGCGGGTGACATAGAATCTTTACGGTGTCATCTTCGAGCTGTTAATTGGTTTGTACGGAGCGCGATTACTCTGTGATTTAAATTATAATCTCCTGCAGATGCGGATAACTCTGCTTAACAACACATAAACAGGGCAAAAAGCGTGCTGACCCTAACATAAAACATCACACACGTAATTTCCTTAATCAATTGTTAAAATTGTAATCGGAAGGACCATCTGGCATCAGACAAAGGGTGCAATGGGTAAAACTTTAGATACAACTTTTGAAAATGGCAGCGCACTGCAAACGCTGTGTGAACAATACTGTGGGGCACTAAAGACCTATCAACAGTAATAGAAGCGTAACAAGTGATTTGGGAAAATAATAGGGGGTCAACTGCTAAAATGTTAGTTGCTCTATGGAGGGAATATTGTCCAAAATTGAAGGATGCCTCCTTGTTAGCCAGCTGGCAGGATAAAGAATTAAAATTGGGTATAGAATTGACAGGTCTTGAAAACGGAATGCGCATATGGGAAAAGAACCAAGTTAGGCTCTCCACCTTGATCAGAAAGGGGCTAAAACACTCCATTAGTTTTTGTTCAGGAATGTCTGAGGAGGACAAATCTCCCAAAATGAAAAAAGGGGAGCAAAGTCAAAACAAGATTACGGTTAGGAACTTAACAATGGATTCTTGTCTAAAATAACTTCAGATCGTTTCAGGCTGTCCAGATAGACTCGGCGGTGGTTCAGTTCATTTGAAATAAAAAGAAATAAACATCCAGTAATGTCTCTTTCCAAAAGAAAACTGGTTAAATAGCAAACATTGAAAATTGACTGAAATATGTCCCACTCATAGCCTTCTCCCAGGAAGGATGTACCTCAACTAGCGACACCTGACCCTATTAGGCAGACAGACACTGCAAATTCGGAGAGGTAATACAAGTGCATTGATAATGGAATGTTTATAGAACTGTCTCAAATACGAGGTCACCAGCTGCAGAATGTAATAACTTCTGAGCCTGCGCCTGATTGCTCTCTGTTCTCTGCTGGCAGCTAACGTTAACCCTGAGTACCACTGTTTAAAAAAATAAAAATCTAAAAACTGCAGGATGTCTTACAAAAGATTAATGACACTTGGGCACAGCTATTAAAACACCCGATAGAGTCCAGATGAGAGAATATAGTGACCCAAGTCTTGATAACGGCATTACCATATCACCTATCCCACAAGCCAGCTTCAAAATTTTCCCCTATTCACTACTCCACAGTGGTGGTCGATTGATTTTGATCCCTCACACTTTTCACCTCCCTTAGATATTCCCAATCCACATGTCACTCTTTGCTACGATCATACAGGATGCTCGCCCGATTTGGAGAGCATTTACCAAGACAAAAAAAGGGTCTGCCTTTCTTGTCGACTAACCCCACAGCCTATGGCGTCAGTTGAGACTTGTGTCACCCCACGTGACCCTTTCTGTCAACGAAGGCTACAGTGCCAAGTCCTTGGGATTTCTGGCAGCTGCACTACGAGGACAAGCTGATCCTTTCCTTAATGATAGTCAAACCCTACCCGCAGGCACTTTAGAATATTTTAAACGCCCCATTTGTCCTCATTGGCACACTGCACCACCATCATTCAGCCCAATCTACGACTTCTGAACTACCCGCAGATTTATGGGCAGTCTCCAAACACGAAGTTGGTCTCACTAATGTCCCTCCCGTTGTTATTAGAATCAAACCTGATATGCCCTTACCCTCTATTTCACAGTACCCTTTGCGCCCCGAGGCTGAAGAAGGAGTCTTGGTTATGATTCAATCGTTCCTTCAACAGGGAATTTGATACCATGCCAATCGCCCTGTAACACCCCGATTTTTCCAGTTCCTAAGATAGGAAGACCATCCGAATGGTGTTTGGTCCAAGACCTCCGGCGTATTAATCAGATAGTGGAACCCTTACATCCTATTGTCCCAAACCCGGCGACAATCCTTAGTAATGTCCCACCGGAAGCGACTATTTTCACCCTTGTTGATTTACAACATGCCTTTTTTGCGATACCCCTTGCCCCTGAATCACAGTATTTGTTTGTCTTTACATTTAAGGGAAAGCAATACACCTGGACTAGACTTCCACAGGGCTTCATTCATTCTCCAACCCTTTTCTCACAGGCATTGCACTCCCAGTTAGCGACATTAGCACCTCCTGGTGGCTCCACCATCATTCAATATGTTGATGACTTACTCCTTGCCAGCCCTGATTTCATCGCTAACCAGCGTGACACCTTTTACCTGCTCATCCGTCTCCATTCATGGGGATATGTGATCCCGCCCGCTAAAGTTCATAAAGGCCAACGACAAGTCAAATTTTTGGGTGTCCTAATAAGTGCTACTGATCGTTCCCTTACTCAGGAACGCATTACTCCTATACTGCAGACCCCATTTCCTACATCGCCCAAGCAGGTGCGAGCCTTTTGAGGATTAGTGAACTTTTGCAGACAATGGATTCCGAATGTTACTGTGCATACTAAAGAATTAACTCCGTACTCCTCTCAAAATGCTCCTCTTAAGTTTGAACTACCTGCTTCAGCAAAGCAATCTTTTATTACTCTGAACAACGCCCTGGCTACCGCCCCAGCACTAGGACGACCTATGTATGACAGACCTTTCCAGCTGTACGTTAATGTTCTTGATAAATGCGCCACTGGTGTTCTTACAGAAGAACACGGTGACCGATGTCGCCCGGTCGCCTACTATTTTACTAAATTAGATCCTGTAGCTTGCGGTCTACCTCCCTGCACCCAAATTCTTACTGCTGTCCATTTGTTAGCACAGGCAGCCTCTAATCTGACCCTTCACCAGCCAGTACAAGTGCATACTTCGCATTCTATTGTGGCTCTCCTAATGTCTCAGCAAACCCAGCATCTGACTCAAGCGCGCTTGAACCGCTATGAGATTTCACTATTGCAAAACCCCGACCTCTCTTTTCATTATTGTTCAACCTTAAATCCTGCTGTGTTCCTTGAACAGCCCCCCGATAACCTTGGGGACCCACCACACGATTGTTTACTTCGGAATCACTTCCTTGCCGCACCTCGCCCGGATTTAGCAGACAGGCCTATTGATAATCCAGACCTAATTTTTTATGTTGATGGCAGTTCTTCCATTTCCCCATTTGGCCTCCCACGGTCGGGATATGCCGTGGTAACCGACACTGACGTGCAGGAAACAGCAGCCTTCCAGACCCCTGTCTCTGCACAAAAAGCCGAGCTATTCGCCATTACTCGAGCATGTATTTTGGCCACAGACAAAAGTACTAATGTTTACACTGATTCTAGGTCTGCCTTTGGCGTGACCCATGATTTCGGCCGCCTCTGGCAACAGCGAGGTTTTCTCACCTCTGCGGGAACTCCCATTCAAAATGCTCTTTGGGTTAAAAATCTCCTCGATGCTATTCAGCTTCCCCGTCAATTGGCAATTATTAAATGCGTTGCGCACACGAAGGGTGACACTCCTGTTCAATTAGGAAATGCCCGTGCTGATTCAGCTGCTAAAACTACAGCTTCATCAACCTCTTTAATTGTTCCCAGTGGGGCTAATCAGGCTCTAAACCAGGTACCTGCATTAAGGACGAAGGGCATGCCAGAGATAGCTGAAGTTCAAAATTTACAGAGGGACGCCTCTGATTCTGAGCGAACACTATGGAAGTCAATGGGGTGTTCGCATTCCTTGACACAAGACCTCTGGCTGACTCCAGTTGGTCAAGTTTGTATTCCGAATTCTTTATTGCCGGTACTTGTTGATTATTTGCATTCTTGTACCCATCTTGGCAAGGAGTGAGTGGTACAGCTACTCCTAAAAACTTGGTGGCACCCAGATTTGAATACAGCAGCGCAAACGCGGCTGGATCGGTGCGTCATTTGCATGAAACATAATAAGGGTAAAGGTATTAAATGCCCTCCGGGAACCACTCCCTTGCCAGATGGTCCTTTTGCTTGTATACAGCTTGATTTTATCGAATTGCCAAAAGCACAGTGCTATAAATATTGTTTAGTAATAATCGATGTGTTTAGTAAATGGATTGAAGCCTTCCCCACAACTAATTGTACAGCACATACAGTAGTGAAATTGCTGTTAACGGAAGTCATTCCTCGTTTTGGGGTACCCAAAATGGTGAGCTCAGACAATGGACCACATTTTGTAGCTCGGATCAATACTAAATTATGCAAAGCACTTGTAATTCAACAGCAACTGCACTGCGCGTATCACCCGCAGGCAGCAGGAATTGTGGAAAGAGCCAACGGGACTTTAAAAGAAAAATTATCTAAATTAACTGAAGAAACTGGGTTAAATTGGCTAAAAGTATTACCCTTGGCACTGTTTCACATGCGAGTGACTCCCCATTCGCGGACCGGACTGTCAGCTGCAGAGATAGTCTATGGTCGGCCAATGAGGACTCCCTGGGATGCCCATGAAAAACCCCCAGAGTGAGTAGACCTCCATGTGATGGGGGAACAAATGCAGAACTATTTGAAGCAATTAACACTTTCTTTGAAGTTTCTCCACTCACAGGTAAAACAGGCACATCTCCCAGTAACGACAGGGACAGCCGTCCCTCGATATCCAGTGGTCAAACCCGGAGACCACGTGTTGGTAAAAAACTGGGACAGAAAGAAACTAGGACAACGCTGGAGCGGACCCTTCCTCGTACTACTGACGACACCGACTTCGGTCAAACTTGATGGACGTGCCAGTTGGATACATCTATCCGATTGCAAGAAGATAGTCTCCAACCCAGACGAGAACACAGGATGAAGATCTTCAGTATAATTTTTGGACTCTCTGGACTATTTAGCCTTAATGGCCACTCGGTAGTAAAAAAAAACGAACTAAACGAGACCTGCCTTCCAATACCTATTTACATCTGTCATATCTTTATGCCGAAAAATTGAATATTAGCAAGTGTTGGGTTTGCACCCACATCCCCGTCCATTCGAGGGAAGGAATACCTCTCCAATCCCTCCCCTTTCATAACGCAGAGACAGTTGAATGGATTTTACGACAAAATCAAACAGACATCGGGGAGATAGGGGGAATATGAAAATATGGAGATTTGCTGGCTATGGCATGACTAAATTTTCAGCTTCGTATCAACCTACATATAATCATGCCCTAACTCCACCCTCCCTCACTGTCCACTCGTATAATGTTCAAGGTTCCATATGTTTTAAAAAATCAGGGAAAGGAAAGTTAATGGGGCAAAGTAGGTGCAACCTACCAATACAGTCCCCTGGATGACACCAGCTGATGATTTTTACAGCCTACAATGGAACCTATTTCATATGCGGTACTAAAGCATATCCGTGGCTCCCCATTGATTGGACAGGATCCTGCTTTTTGGGATATGTCGTACCCCAAATGCATCACCGACCCACCCTTAAGCACTCCCCCTCGTGAGCAAAAAGAACAATTTCTAAAATGGAACAGTTCCTTATGATGGCCTTTCCCTTGTACGGAACAGGCAAGGCATCCAACGAACTAATCTACATGGCCTCAGCATTGGAACATCTGGCAAACGTATTGGCAACAGAAGCCAGGGACACTGGACAGGCACTGGCCGAGGTCTCAGCTGAGCTAGTGGCTGTCCGGACCGTGGCATTACAAAATCGACTGGCTTTGGATCATCTATTAGCCTCGCAGGGAGGAACGTGCGCTATTGTGGGCCAAGAGTGCTGTACTTACATTCCAGATGGCTCTGAAAATATCACTAACCTGGCCGACTATATTAAGAGACAGGCTGCTCAAATTCAAGAGATTGGCAGTGATTTTCACGACTATAACCCGCCGGGTTGGCTAGGGTGGTTGGGTCATGGATTATTTGACTGGATCATTAAGGCCTTTATTCTACTACTACTAATGCTACTAGGGATAGGATTGCTTGCCTGCTTGTGTAAATGCATTTTCAAACGAATCATACCTATTTAGCTAGTTTTCTTGGTACAATTAAATTTAAACTGACTTCGCATAACCTAAGGCCACCGGGTCGGACAATTGCCGGGGGTGGGCGTGAATCCCGCCCCCGCTGGCCGCCGAATTCTCTGGCACCGGAGATTCGGCGGGGCGGGAATCACACCGCACCGGTCGCGGGCCCCTTCGGCAATTCTCCGGCCTGCGATGGGCCGAAGTCCCACTGGTTCCATGCCAGTCCCACCTGGCGGCGTGGGCGGGCTCCGGAGTCCTGGTGGGGGGCATGGGCGATCTGGCCCCAGGGGGTGCCCCCACGGTGGCCTGGTCCGTGATCGGAGCACACCGATCAGCGGGCGGGCCTGTGCCATGGAAGCACTCTTTTCCTACATGCTGGCCATGTAAGCCTCTGCCATAGCCGAAGCGTAGGTGAACCCCCCCCCCCCCCCCCACTGTGCATGCACGGGGATGACGTCAGCAGCCGCTGACGCTCCTGCGCATGTGCGGACCCGCACCGGCCGGCAGAGTCCCGTCGGCCCAGATGGTGCGGCGCCAAAGGCCTACCACGCCAGCCGGCGAGGCATCAACCACTCCGGGGCGGGCCTAGCCCCTAAAGGTGCGGAGGATTCCACACCTTTGGGGCGGCCTGACGCCGGAGTGGTTCACGCCACTCCGTCCCACCGGGACCCCCTGCCCGCCGGGTAGGGGAGACTCCCGCCCCACTTCTGCCTTCTGCCACAAAGCAAAGTATAGACCCAATTTGCCAAATTGTGCTGGTTCCCATGGGCTGAACCACCTTGATCAGTCTGCCAGGCCGGGCCTTGTCAAACAGGAATGAGTGGAGCTACAAGGTGTGTGGGAGCTTTGTCCAGAATGATGGGGAAGGCACTTTGGAGATTTGCACCTGAATGCAGGTGGAATGCCCTCAAAGAGGGCAGCACGGTAGCGTAGTGGTTAGCACTATGGCTTCATAGTGCCAGGGTCCCAGGTTCGATTCCCGGTTTGGGTCACTGTCTGTGCGGAGTCTGCACGTTCTCCTCGTGTGTGCGTGGGTTTCCTCCGGGTGCTCCGGTTTACTCTCACAGTCCAAAGATGTGCAGGTTAGGTGGATTGCTATGCTAAATTGCCCTTAGCATCCAAAAAAGGTTAGGTGGGGTTACAGGGATAAGGTGGAGGTGTGGGCTTAGATAGGGTGCTCTTTCTAAGGGCCGGTGCAGACACGATGGGACGAATGGCCTCTTTGTGCACTGTAAATTCTATGACGCTATGTTGGCCAATCCCTGTCCCTGTTGGCCTTCCCTGTCCTACTAAAGTTATTGAAGCTCTTGGTGCAATATCTCCTGCTCAGAGTGACCACACTGCTACTCAGACACAATTTCAGAATAAGGATTCCTCCATTTGTGAAGGAGATTAAGAGAATCTTTTGTTCTCTCAGCTGGTTGTAAGTCTGTGTAATGCTCTTCCTCGGACAGTAATGGAGGCTGGGTTGTTGGATATAGTCAAGGCTGAGATGGATTCTTGATTGAAAAGGGTGTCAAAGGAGAGAAGTGGGGAGAGACAGAAAGTAAACTTTTTTTAAAATAAATTTTGAGTACCCAATTAATTTTTTCCAATTAAGGGGCAATTTAGTATGGCCAATGCACCTACCCGGCACATCTTTGGGTTGTGGAGGCAAAACCCACGCAGACACGGGGAGAATGTGCAAACTCCACATGGACAGCTGGGAATCGAACCTGGGACCTCGGTGCTGTGACGCAGCAGGGCTAACCCACTGAGCCACCGTGCTGCCCTCCAGAAAAGTAAACTTGAGGCCACAATCAGATCACAGAGCAGTCTCAGAGAGCCACAAATCAGCTCATTTCATCAGCCACTTGTTTGGTTTGAGAGTTTGGTCTCTCCCATCCGTAGGAGATTTCACATCACTTAAGTCCCTCAGATCCTCCTGCAGGACCTGAAGGGAAGAGTGGGAGGGTGGGAGGACAGGCTCCCCATGTCTCCTGATCTATTTTACAGTTGCTAAGTCTTAAGATTCAGTATAGATTCAGCTACTCTGACCCTTTTTGGAGTTGCTTCAAGTAAAAATCCTTCACCGATAGACACAGGTCATTACTTTCTTGGAAGCACTGTGATTGTTTGGGAATCCCAGATGCAGAATGTTAAATCTGTTCCAAAGAATCACTGAAAATCGACTCCACCTAAAAATCACATTCCCAATCCCCCACTGTGCTCCACTGCATCTATTTGTAACATTAAAATTCCACCCAATGTTTATTTAACAAGAGAGTTAGCCATTTACTGCAGCCAGTATTCCCCAATCTCAAAGAACAAAGAACAATGAACAATACAGCACAGGAACAGGCCCTTCGGCCCTCCAAGCCTATACCGGTCATGATACCAACCTTTGGCAAAACGCTCAGCATTTCCTTGTGCCGTATCCCTCCATACCCATCCTATCCATGTGTTTGTCAAGATGCCTTTTGAACGGCGTTAATGTATCTGCTTCCACAACCTCCCCTGGCAACGCATTCCAGGCACTCACCACCCTCTGTGTAAAAAACCTGCCTCTCACATCTCCTCTAAACTTTATCCCATAGACCTTAAAGCTATGCTCCCTGGTGACTGACCCCTCCACCCTGGGAAAGAGTGTCTGCTCATCACTATATCCATTTCCTTCATAATCTTGTAGACTTCTATCAGGTCACCCCTCAACCTCCATCTTTCTAATGAAAACGGGCTGAGTCTGTTCAGCCTATCTACATAGCTAACATCTTCCAGACCAGGCAACATCCTGGTAAACCTCCTCTGCACCCTCTCCAAAGCTTGCACATCCTTCTGGTAGTGTGGCGACCAGAATTGTGCGCAATATTCCAAGTGCGGCCTTCCCAAGGTTCTATACAACTGTAGGATGACTTGCCAGTTTTTATACTCGATGCCCCGTCCAATGTAGGCAAGCAGTCCGTCTGCTTTCTTGACTACCTTGTCTACTTGTGTTGCCACCTTCAAAGATCTGTGGACCTGTACGCCCAGATCTCTCTGACTTTGTAAATTCCTAAGAGTTTTGCCATTTACGGTACATTTCCCCTCTATGTTAGACCTACCAAAGTACATTACCTCACATTTGTCCGGATTAAATTCCATTTGCCATTTCTCTGCCAAGTCTCCAACCTATCTATATCTTGCTGTATCCTCTGACACTCCTCAACACTATCTGCCAATCCTTGGTGTCATCCGCAAACTTACTAATCAGACCAGCTACATTTCCCTCCAAATCATTTATGTTAACTACAAACAACAGAGGCCCCATCACAGATCCCTGTGGAACACCAGAAGTCACAACGTTCCATTCAGAAAAACTGCTACCTTTGCGTTCTGTGACCGCGCCAAATCTGTATCCATCTTACCACCTCACCTCTGATCCCGTGTGACTTCACCTTTTGTACCAGTCTGCCATGAGACACCTTGTCAAAGGCTTTACTTAAGTCCATATAAACAATATCCACCACCTTCCCCTCATCAATCATCTTTGTCACCTCCTCAAAAAACTCGATCAAGTGAGTGAGGCACAACCTCCCCTTCACAAAACCATGTCTATTGCTAATATCGCTATAGAATTCATGTCCCTGCGAATTCTCTCCAATAATTTACAAACTACCGATGTGAGGCTCACCGGCCAGTAGTTTCCAGGATTATCCCTGCTACCTTTCTTAATTTCATTCCATATAGAAGCCACATGGGCCCTCACATGAGTAAACCTCTTACAGACATCAGCCACTTTCTGCCATTCACCTGAGGAAGGAGCAGTGCTCCGAAAGCTAGTGATTCCAAACAAACCTGTTGGACCTTAACCTGGTGTTGTAAGACTTCTTACTGTGCCCACCCCAGTCCTCCACCTGCATCTTTACATCATGGCTTTCTGCTGCATAACACCTTTTTTGTTTCAGTACTCACCTCTGCGCTGTTCAGTAACTGTTCAGTAACTGTCTGTCCTGTCCTGTCCCAGTCGCTGTGAAGCTGGATCAGTTCTGGTTACTGTAACTCACCCCGTATTTATAATGAAATGTAACCAATCACAGCAATAGCTGTTGTTCGATGCTGAACAGGAAATTATTTTTTGACGGAGCCTCATTAAACAAACAGGCAGCCACTGCGATACACTAGCTGTCCACAGGGGGTCACTGCTCCCTACAGTCTCAGCAAGACCTCCAGGCGTGAACTGGACTAACTGGGGTGGGAGGGAGCAGCTCACTGTCCCACTCAACACACTGAAGTTTCACCAACTCCACAATCCCCTCCGCATTGTCTGGAAATTCAGCTTCTAGATTCACAGCGATCCTATGGTTTTTACCATTGGTTTGTGATATAAACAATCTCTCCAATGTCTTTCCCAAACACCCAAAGTTACCTCAGACCAGATGGTTCCAAATTGTTTCGGCGTGATTCTCCATTGCCAACGCCAACGGGCGTGTCCAGGAGGCCATTATCTGGCAGGTCGGGTCCGGTGCCTTGTACGGCATGACTGCTGCAGGTCGTCCCCGTACACATGCGCGGCCAGGACTGGGCAATTCTCCGGCCGTTTATTTTGTAAAGGCTGTATATTTTACGTGGCGCGGCTGCTCGTCCCTCTCGGTAGGAAGGTCGGTGCTGGGGCCTCGCCGATCTTTTCAGCGAAGAACTAGACACATTCTCCGGGCATAGCCTCAAAATCAGAGAATCCAGCCTGGGGTTCTTGCACCTGGAAAGATAACATTTATACATTGGGCAGGATTCCCTGCTTTCCTGAGGGAGGAAGCGTAAATCGCGCATAATTGAAGAATCAGACTTTACGCTCAGCATTAATTCCGCCGCTGTAATCTGATCCCTCGCTGGCGGCGATATCAATGTTTTCACCCCACGCCGGGGGCACATGCAAAATGCACTGGGGTCAGTTGCATGGATTTTAATATCATTCGCCATGCATGTTCCACCCCTCTGCGATGCTCCACCCCCTCTGCGATGCTCCACCCCCTCCGCGATGCTCCACCCCCTCCGTGGTGCTCCACCCCCTCCGTGATGCTCCACCCCCTCTGCGATGCTCCACCCCCTCCACGATGCCCTGCCCCCTCCGTGATGCACTGCCCCCTCCGCGATGCTCCACCCTCTCCGCGATGCTCCACCCCCTCCGTGGTGCTCCACCCCCTCCGTGATGCTCCACCCCCTCTGCGATCCTCCACCCCCTCCACGATGCCCTGCCCCCTCCGTGATGCACTGCCCCCTCCGCGATGCTCCACCCCTCCGTGATGCCCTGCCCCCTCCGCGATGCTCCACCCCTCCGTGATGCTCCACCCCCTCCGCGATGCTCCACCCCCTCCGTGATGCTCTGCCCCCTCTGCGATGCTCCGCCCCCTCTGCGATGCTCCACCCCCTCCGTGGTGCTCCACCCCCTCCGTGATGCCCTGCCCCCTCCGCGATGCTCCACCCCTCCGCGATGCTCCACCCCCTCTGCGATGCTCCACCCCCTCCGCCATGATGCTCCACCCCCTCCACGATGCTCCACCCCTCCGCGATGCTCCACCCCTCTGCGATGCTCCACCCCCTCCATGATGCCCTGCCCCCTCCGTGATGCACTGCCCCCTCCGCGATGCTCCACCCCTCCGTGATGCCCTGCCCCCTCCGCGATGCTCCACCCCTCCGTGATGCTCCACCCCCTCCGCGATGCTCCACCCCCTCCGTGATGCTCTGCCCCCTCTGCGATGCTCCGCCCCCTCCATGATGCTCCACCCCCTCCGTGATGCTCTGCCCCCTCCGTGATGCTCTGCCCCCTCCGTGATGCCCTGCCCCCTCCGTGATGCTCCACCCCCTCTGTGATGCTCTGCCCCCTCTGCGATGCTCCGCCCCCTCCATGATGCTCCACCCCCTCCGTGATGCTCTGCCCCCTCCGTGATGCTCTGCCCCCTCCGTGATGCCCTGCCCCCTCTGTGATGCTCCACCCCCTCTGTGATGCTCTGCCCCCTCTGCGATGCTCCGCCCCCTCCATGATGCTCCACCCCCTCCGTGATGCTCCACCCCCTCCGTGATGCTCTGCCCCCACCGTGATGCTCCACCCCCTCCGCGATGCCCTGCCCCCTCCGCGATGCCCTGCCCCCTCTGCGATGCTCCACCCCCTCCACGATGCTCCGCCCCCTCCGCGATGCTCCACCCCCACCGCGATGCCCTGCCCCCTCCGCGATGCTCCGCCCCCTCCGTGATGCCCCGCCCCCTCCGCGATGCTCTGCCCCCTCCGCAATGCTCCACCCCCTCCGCGATGCCCTGCCCTGTCCGCGATGCTCTGCCCCCTCCGTGATGCCCTGCCCCCTCCGTGATGCTCTGCCCCCTCCGTGATGCTCCACCCCTCCGCGATGCCCTGCCCCCTCCGCGATGCTCCACCCCCACCGCGATGCCCTGCCCCCTCCGCGATGCTCCGCCCCCTCAGTGATGCTCCGCCCCCACCGCGATGCCCTGCCCACTCCGCGATGCTCTGCCCCCTCCGCGATGCTCTGCCCCCTCCGCGATGCGCCGCCCCCTCTGTGATGCTCTGCCCCCTCCGCGATGCTCCACCCCCTCCGCAATGCTCTGCCCCCTCCGCGATGCTCCACCCCCTCCGTAATGCCCTGCCCCCTCTGTGATGCCCTGCCCCCTCCGTAATGCCCTGCCCCCTCTGTGATGCCCTGCCCCCTTTGTGATGCCCTGCCCCCTCCGTGATGCTCTGCCCCCTCCGCGATGCCCTGCCCCCTCCGTGATGCTCCGCCCCCTCCGTGATGCCCCACCCCCTCCGTGATGCTCTGCCCCCTCCGTGATGCTCTGCCCCCTCCGTGATGCCCTGCCCCCTCTGTGATGCCCTGGCTACTCCGCGATGCTCCACCCCCTCCGCGATGCTCCACCCCCTCCGCGATGCTCTGCCCCCTCCGCGAGGCCCTGCCCCCTCCGCGAGGCCCTGCCCCCTCTGTGATGCTCCACCCCCTCCACGATGCCCTGCCCCCTCCGCGATGCTCCACCCCCTCCGCGATGCTCCACCCCCTCCGTGATGCTCTGCCCACTCCGTGATGCTCTGCCCCCTCCGCGATGCTCTGCCCCCTCCGTGATGCTCCACCCCCTCCGTGATGCTCCACCCCCTCCGTGATTCTCCAGCCCTCCGTGATGCTCCGCCCCTACGTGATGCTCTGCCCCCTCCGTGATGCTCCACCCCCTCCGTGATGCTCCACCCCTCCGTGATGCTCCACCCCCTCCGCGATGCTCCACCCCTCCGTGATGCTCTACCCCCTCCGCGATGCTCCACCCCCTCCGCGATGCTCCACCCCTCCGTGATGCTCTACCCCCTCCGCGATGCTCCACCCCCCTCCGCGATGCTCCACCCCCTCCGCGATGCTCCACCCCTCCGTGATGCTCTGCCCACTCCATGATGCTCTGCCCCCTCCGCGATGCTCTGCCCCCTCCGTGATGCCCTGCCCCCTCCGTGATGCTCTGCCCCCTCCGTGATGCCCTGCCCCCTCCGTGATGCCCTGCCCCCCTCCGTGATGCCCTGCCCCTCCGTGATGCTCCGCCCCCTCTGCGATGCCCTGCCCCCTCTGCGATGCTCCACCCCTCCGTGATGCTCCACCCACTCCACGATGCTCTGCCCCCTCTGCGATGCTCCACCCCTCCGTGATGCCCTGCCCCCTCTGCGATGCTCCACCCCTCCGCGATGCCCTGCCCCCTCCGTGATGCTCCAGCCCTCCGCGACGCTCTGCCCCCTCTGCGATGCTCCACCCCCTCCGCGATGCTCCACCCCTCCGTGATGCCCTGCCCCCTCCGTGATGCCCTGCCCCCTCCGCGATGCTCCGCCCCTCCGTGATGCTCCTCCCCCTCTGTGATGCCCTGCCCCCTCTGCAATGCTCCACCCCCTCAGCGATGCCCTGCCCCCTCCGCGATGCCCTGCCCCCTCTGCGATGCTCCACCCCCTCCACGATGCTCCGCCCCCTCCGCGATGCTCCACCCCCACCGCGATGCCCTGCCCCCTCCGCGATGCTCCGCCCCCTCTGTGATGCCCCGCCCCCTCCGCGATGCTCTGCCCCCTCCGCAATGCTCCACCCCCTCCGCGATGCCCTGTCCCCTCCGTGATGCCCTGCCCCCTCCGTGATTCTCTGCCCCCTCCGCGATGCTCCGCCCCCTCCGTGATGCCCCGCCCCCTCCGCGATGCTCTGCCCCCTCCGCAATGCTCCACCCCCTCCGCGATGCCCTGCCCTGTCCGCGATGCACTGCCCCCTCCGTGATGCCCTGCCCCCTCCGTGATGCCCTGCCCCCTCCGTGATGCCCTGCCCCCTCCGTGATGCCCTGCCCCCTCCGTGATGCTCCGCCCCTCTGCGATGCCCTGCCCCCTCTGCGATGCTCCACCCCTCCGTGATGCTCCACCCACTCCACGATGCTCTGCCCCCTCTGCGATGCTCCACCCCTCCGTGATGCTCTGCCCCCTCCGCGATGCCCTGCCCCCTCCGTGATGCTCCGCCCCCTCCGTGATGCCCCACCCCCTCCGTGATGCTCTGCCCCCTCCGTGATGCTCTGCCCCCTCCGTGATGCCCTGCCCCCTCCGTGATGCCCTGGCTACTCCGCGATGCTCCACCCCCTCCGCGATGCTCCACCCCCTCCGCGATGCTCTGCCCCATCCGCGAAGCCCTGCCCCCTCCGCGAGGCCCTGCCCCCTCCGTGATGCTCCACCCCCTCCGCGATGCCCTGCCCCCTCCGTGATGCTCTGCCCCCTCCGCGAGGCCCTGCCCCCTCCGTGATGCTCCGCCCCTACGTGAAGCTCTGCCCCCTCCGTGATGCTCCACCCCCTCCGTGATGCTCCACCCCTCCGTGATGCTCCACCCCCTCCGCGATGCTCCACCCCTCCGTGATGCTCTACCCCCTCCGCGATGCTCCACCCCCTCCGCGATGCTCCACCCCTCCGTGATGCTCTACCCCCTCCGCGATGCTCCACCCCCCTCCGCGATGCTCCACCCCCTCCGCGATGCTCCACCCCCTCTGTGATGCCCTGCCCCCTCCGCGATGCTCCGCCCCTCCGTGATGCTCCTCCCCCTCTGTGATGCCCTGCCCCCTCTGCGATGCTCCACCCCCTCAGCGATGCCCTGCCCCCTCCGCGATGCCCTGCCCCCTCTGCGATGCTCCACCCCCTCCACGATGCTCCGCCCCCTCCGCGATGCTCCACCCCCACCGCGATGCCCTGCCCCCTCCGCGATGCTCCGCCCCCTCTGTGATGCCCCGCCCCCTCCGCGATGCTCTGCCCCCTCCGCAATGCTCCACCCCCTCCGCGATGCCCTGCCCCCTCCGTGATGCCCTGCCCCCTCCGTGATGCTCTGCCCCCTCCGCGATGCTCCGCCCCCTCCGTGATGCCCCGCCCCCTCCACGATGCTCTGCCCCCTCCGCAATGCTCCACCCCCTCCGCGATGCCCTGCCCTGTCCGCGATGCACTGCCCCCTCCGTGATGCCCTGCCCCCTCCGTGATGCTCTGCCCACTCCGCGATGCCCTGCCCCCTCCGCGATGCTCCACCCCCACCGCGATGCCCTGCCCCCTCCGCGATGCTCCGCCCCCTCAGTGATGCTCCGCCCCCACCGCGATGCCCTGCCCACTCCGCGATGCTCTGCCCCCTCCGCGATGCTCTGCCCCCTCCGCGATGCGCCGCCCCCTCTGTGATGCTCTGCCCCCTCCGCGATGCTCCACCCCCTCCGCAATGCATTGCCCCCTCCGCGATGCTCCACCCCCTCCGTAATGCCCTGCCCCCTCTGTGATGCCCTGCCCCCTCTGTGATGCCCTGCCCCCTCCGTGATGCTCTGCCCCCTCCGCGATGCCCTGCCCCCTCCGTGATGCTCCGCCCCCTCCGTGATGCCCCACCCCCTCCGTGATGCTCTGCCCCCTCCGTGATGCCCTGCCCCCTCCGTGATGCTCCGCCCCCTCCGTGATGCCCCACCCCCTCCGTGATGCTCCGCCCCCTCCGTGATGCCCCACCCCCTCCGCGATGCTCCACCCCTCCGCGATGCTCTGCCCCCTCCGTGATGCCCTGCCCCCTCCGTGATGCCCTGCCCCCTCCGTGATGCCCTGGCTACTCCGCGATGCTCCACCCCCTCCGCGATGCTCCACCCCCTCCGCGATGCTCTGCCCCCTCCGCGAGGCCCTGCCCCCTCCGTGATGCCCTGCCCCCTCCGTGATGCCCTGCCCCCTCCGCGAGGCCCTGCCCCCTCCGTGATGCTCCACCCCCTCCGCGATGCCCTGCCCCCTCCGTGATGCTCTGCCCCCTCCGCGAGGCCCTGCCCCCTCCGTGATGCCCAGCCCCCTCCGTGATTCTCCACCCCCTCCGTGATGCTCCACCCCCTCCGTGATTCTCCAGCCCTCCGTGATGCTCCGCCCCTACGTGATGCTCTGCCCCCTCCGTGATGCTCCACCCCCTCCGTGTTGCTCCACCCCTCCGTGATGCTCCACCCCCTCCGCGATGCTCCACCCCGCCGTGATGCTCCACCCCCTCCGTGATGCTCCACCCCTCCGTGATGCTCTACCCCCTCCGCGATGCTCCACCCCCTCCGCGATGCTCCACCCCTCCGCGATGCTCAGCCCCCTCCGTGATGCCCTGCCCCCTCCGTGATGCTCTACCCCCTCCACGATGCTCCACCCCCTCCGCGATGCTCCACCCCTCCGCGATGCTCTGCCCCCTCCGTGATGCTCCACCCCCTCCGCGATGCTCCACCCCTCCGCGATGCTCTGCCCCCTCCGTGATGCCCTGCCCCTTCCGTGATGCTCTGCCCCCTCCGTGATGCCCTGCCCCCTCCGTGATGCCCTGGCCCCTCCGTGAGGCCCTGCCCCCTCCGTGATGCCCTGCCCCCTCTGCGATGCTCCAGCCCTCCGTGATGCTCCACCCCCTCTGCGATGCTCCACCCCTCCGTGATGCCCTGCCCCCTCCGTGATGCTCCACCCCTCCGCGATGCCCTGCCCCCTCCGTGATGCTCCAGCCCTCCGCGACGCTCTGCCCCCTCTGCGATGCTCCACC
>NC_052146.1:307639365-307740720 GCF_902713615.1 Scyliorhinus canicula
CCTGGTCTTTCCCTCACTGGTGGCAAGGAGGCGGATCCTCATGTGCTGGAGGCCGACTACACCGCCAACCTCCAGTGTGGCTGGGTGATTGATGGCGTGTTTACACCTCGAGAAGGTCACTGTGAGGGGGTCAGTGGAAGGGTTTTACCCCAGATGGCAGCTGTTTACATTGTACTTTACACAGCTGGTCACAGTTAGCTGTTGGGAGGGGGGAATGAGGTGGGTGGGGAGATTGAGTAACTACGTTTTACTGTTGTAATGGAAGGCTGGCGGTGGGGGAGGGACTCATACTGTTTAATTCTTGTTCAATGCTTTTGTTGGTTTTGTGTTAAAATTGTTAAAACTTTGAATGAAAATATATATATATTTGAAATTACAGAGAGACGTACAAAATGCTTCCAGGGCACTTCAGGGTAGATGAAAGAGAAAATGCTGGAAAATCTCAGCACGTCTGGCAGCATCTATAGGGAGAGAAAAGAGCTAATGTTTCGAGTCCAATGACTCTTTGTCAAAGCTCTTTGACTCGTTGTCATTCAGAGTAGATTCCTGGGGAAAGTTCTGCAAATATTTCCTTGTCTTCCAATGAAAAGAGTGTGGGATCAAAATAGGCCGGTATTTTACCTGGGGCCATTCACATTTACCACTCATGTGGAAATCAAAACTATAATGTATAAGATGCAAAAACATCAAAGTAATATTCAAATAATCCAGCTACTTCAAACAAGTGCTGGCTTGACTTTTCCTGGAACTGTTTGCAATGATTATCTGTTAAGTTGGAGTTGGTGTGCTGCCAGCACAGGTACCACACCCAATTACTGAGAAACCTGCGGTTGTTTTTTTGAACAGAATAGTACAGGTGGCAAGTGACCATTTGGCCCATGATGCCTTTGAGGAACGAGCTGTCCATCTAGTCCCATTCCATTTGCCCAATCACCTTAGCCCGACAAATTTCACCTTTGGTGCTATTTATTCAATTGCCTTTGGAAATTTATACTTTAATCTGCTGCCACCTGTTTTCAGTCAGCACATTCCAAATCATAACATTTAACCCTGCCACCGTGATTCTGATTGTACAACATTTAATATCTGTGAGTGTGTTTTTCTCAGTTGAGGCTGTGATTGGGTGGGAGCACTGGGCACAGATGGCAGAGTGTCCAAGTTATTGTGCTCCAGGTATTCCTGTTACCGAGCAACAGCAAACAGAATTGGATTAAACAGCTCAGTATTGTGATTCTGCTAATTCTCTACCGATTCTCTAATTCCAATTGCTGAGAATTCTACCCTGAGCTGTCAGGCCTGCTCGATGTGAAGTCAACATTTGCACTGACTGAAGACCAGGAAACTCCGCTTGGTTCAACCAAAGCTTTATGATTCCCCAAATGCACTGGAGTTTTTATAATTCATTCCTGGGATGGGAACGTCACTGGCTGGGTCAACATTTATTACCCAGCCCTAAGTGCCCTTGAACTGAGTGGCAGGCTGGACCATTTCAGGTTGCAGTTCTGAATCAACCACATTGTTGGGGGTCTGGAGTCACATGTAAGCCAGACCGGGTAATGATGGCAAATTTCCTTTTCTAAATAACAAGTATGAACCTGATGGGTTTTCCAGCAATCGACAACTGGACTTTTCATTCCAGATAATTAATTCATTCAATTATCACCATCTGCCGTGGTGGGACAGTCAAAGCTGGGACCCCATTGCCTTGTGTCTCGGGGTTACTAGTCCAGCGACAATACCGCTATGCCACTGCCTTCCCTCAGTTCTTCCAGTGTAAACCATAAAGAGGATTCAGTTTGAATGTCCAGCACATTTAGGTTTTAACCAGGAGAGTTTCCTCGGTCCAGTGTTAAGAACTAATTTGCTGGGAACTAATTGTTTGTTGTAATTGTTCTGAAGGATGTTATGACATTGTACACATGCCAATGCGGACAATGGCCGTGATTTTCCACTCCCGTTACCGTCAGGCAAGTTTGGTGATGAGAATGGAAGATATCGTGAGGAGGCTAAATTCACATTTTACATTGGAATGAAAGTTGCTGCGATCGTCCCCTCCCCCGTCAGTGGAGGGCCCACATTTCCCACTGTTATATCGCGCACGGATCTCAGGGATATCATGGAATTTACAGTGCAGAAGGAGGCCATTCGGCCCATCGAGTCTGCACCGGCTCTTGGAAAGAGCACCCTACCCATGTTCAACACCTCCACCCTGTCCCCATAACCCAGTAACCCCACCCAACACTAAGGGCAATTTTGGACACTGAGGGCATTTTACCAAAATGTATCCAGGTCGGACCCTCCACAGGATGGGAAAGAGATGGTGGAATTCCTGGGTGAGTTGGAGTTTCCCAAGGTGGAGGAGTAGCTGCGAGAGGACCTTGAAACTGCACTGGAGTTGGCGGAGATCAAGCAGGCGCTGAAACTGATGCAGTCGGGGAAGGCACCGGGACCTGACGGGTACCCGGTGGAAACTTATAAAAAATTCATCGACCTATTAGCCCCTCTATTGTTCGGGATGTTCAGGGACTCCTTGGAGAGAGGCACTTTGCCACACTCGCTGTGTTGGCGTTAAGTCTGGAACCTTGTCTGCCAGCGGTTGTGGGCAAAGACCAAACGGCTTTCTTTAAGGGGGGGAGGTCGATGGGGAACATGAACCGACTGTTGAATGTGGTGCTTGCTCCAGGGGTGGGTCGGGTCCCGGAGATCAAGTGGACTTGGAAAGATGGGATGGTCTCCCACTATCCCGGGCAGGCCCATTGCAATCGGTTAAAATGAACATCTTGCTCAGATTTTTATTTGTATTCCAGTGCCTTCTGATATTCTTGCCCAAGGTTTGTTTCAGAGAGATTGACCGTCTGGTAACTGGGTTTATTTGGGTGGGTAAGATCCCAAGGATCAAGAGGGTGAGAGGGAGAAACAATTAGGGGCTTGTCTTGCCAAACTTTCATTCCGATTATTGGGCAGCTGATGCTGAAGATGGGCGAGAGTGGTTCACAGATTCGGATGAGCTTTGGGTTTGTTTGGAAGCAGAGTCTGTGAGGGGAGCAAGCCTCGTGTCACTGGAGATACCAAAGAAACACCCGTCTAACTCGAAAGTTGTAGCTGCGTTAAATATATGGAGGTAACTCCACCATCCTTTTAACGTGAGGGCCGCCTCCCAGCTGATCCCTAACTGTGCGAACCAGTTATTTAAACCTGCCAGGTGGGATGTGAAATTGATGGAATGGATGGATGAAGGTTTAGAGAAAGTATGAGACTGATTATCAGACAGTCAGTTCACCAGCTTCCGGGAACTGTAAAGCAAAATATGGGCTGACAGATATTGATGTGTTCAGGTATATCCAGGTACAGAGCTGGGTCAAAAAGCACTTTTCAGCTTTTCTGATGAAGCAGCTTCCTACTTTGCTCAATATGATCTCATCCAGCTCTGGTTTGGAGGTGTCCAGCATGTCGGGTATATACCAGCGGATGATGGGGAAGAAGACGGGCTCTGTTGAGTGTGTGAAGACGAAATTGGGCAGAGGAGCTGGGCCTGCTCTTGGATGAGGAGGTTTGGAGTGAGGCACTGAGGAGGGTGAACTCGACCTCGTCCTGTGAGAGGCTGAATCACATACAGCTGAAAGAGGTGTTTCTGGCACACCTTACGGAGGCTGGAATGAGGCGAGTGTGTGAAGGGTGATGGATGTGATGGGTGTATGGGGCATGTCATGTCCACATGTTTTTCTCATGCTCAAAGCTGGCAGATCTCTGGAGGTCCTTTTCTGAGACTATGTCGGTGATCCTGAAGATTGGGTTGTAGCCTTGCCCATTGGTGGTGATTTTGGGGGTTTCGGTTGTGCAGGATCTCCGGACGGGAATGGTGGCTGATGTCCTGGTCTTTCCCTCACTGGTGGCAAGGAGGCGGATCCTCATGTGCTGGAGGCCGACTACACCGCCAACCTCCATTGTGGCTGGGTGATTGATGGCGTGTTTACACCTCGAGAAGGTCACTGTGAGGGGGTCAGTGGAAGGGTTTTACCCCAGATGGCAGCTGTTTACATTGTACTTTACACAGCTGGTCACAGTTAGCTGTTGGGAGGGGGGAATGAGGTGGGTGGGGAGATTGAGTAACTACGTTTTACTGTTGTAATGGAAGGCTGGCGGTGGGGGAGGGACTCATACTGTTTAATCCTTGTTCAATGCTTTTGTTGGTTTTGTGTTAAAATTGTTAAAACTTTGAATAAAAATATATATATATATATTTGAAATTACCGAGAAACGTACAAAATGCTTCCAGGGCACTTCAGGGTAGATGAAAGAGAAAATGCTGGAAAATCTCAGCACGTCTGGCAGCAGCTATAGGGAGAGAAAAGAGCTAATGTTTCGAGTCCAATGACTCTTTGTCAAAGCTCTTTGACTCGTTGTCATTCAGAGTAGATTCCTGGGTAAAGTTCTGCAAATATTTCCTTGTCTTCCAATGAAAAGAGTGTGGGAACAAAATAGGCCGGTATTTTACCTGGGGCCATTCACATTTACCATTCATGTGGAAATCAAAACTATAGTGTGTAAGATGCAAAAACATCAAAGTAATATTCAAATAATCCAGCTACTTCAAACAAGTGCTGGCTTGACTTTTCCTGGAACTGTTTGCAATGATTATCTGTTAAGTTTGGAGTTGGTGTGCTGCCAGCACAGGTACCACACCCAATTACTGAGAAACCTGCGGTTGTTTTTTTGAACAGAATAGTACAGGTGGCAAGTGACCATTTGGCCCATGATGCCTTTGAGGAACGAGCTGTCCATCTAGTCCCATTCCTTTTGCCCAATCACCTTAGCCCGACAAATTTCACCTTTGGTGCTATTTATTCAATTGCCTTTGGAAATTTATACTTGAATCTACTGCCACCAGTTTTCAGTCAGCACATTCCAAATCATAACATTTAACCCTGCCACCGTGATTCTGATTGTACAACATTTAATATCTGTGAGTGTGTTTTCTCAGTTGAGGCTGTGATTGGGTGGGAGCACTGGGCACAGATGGCAGAGTGTCCAAGTTATTGTGCTCCAGGTATTCCTGTTACCGAGCAACAGCAAACAGAATTGGATTAAACAGCTCAGTATTGTGATTCTGCTAATTCTCTACCGATTCTCTAATTCCAATTGCTGAGAATTCTACCCTGAGCTGTCAGGCCTGCTCGATGTGAAGTCAACATTTCCACTGACTGAAGTCCAGGAATCTCCGCTTGGTTCAACCAAAGCTTTGTGATTCCCCAAATGCACTGGAGTTTTTATAATTCATTCCTGGGATGGGAACGTCACTGGCTGGGTCAATATTTATTACCCAGCCCTAAGTGCCCTTGAACTGAGTGGCAGGCTGGACCATTTCAGGCGGCAGTTCTGAATCAACCACATTGTTGGGGGTCTGGAGTCACATGTAAGCCAGACCGGGTAATGATGGCAGATTTCCTTTTCTAAATAACAAGTGTGAACCTGATGGGTTTTCCAGCAATCGAGCACTGGACTTTTCTTTCCAGATAATTAATTCATTCAATTATCACCATCTGCCGTGGTGGGACAGTCAAAGTTAGGACCCCATTGCCCTGTGTCTCGGGGTTACTAGTCCAGCGACAATACCGCTATGCCACTGCCTTCCCTCAGTTCTTCCAGTGTAAACCATAAAGAGGATTCAGTTTGAATGTCCAGCACATTTAGGTTTTAACCAGGAGAGTTTCCTCGGTCCAGTGTTAAGAACTAATTTGCTGGGAACTAATTGTTTGTTGTAATTGTTCTGAAGGATGTTATGACATTGTACACATGCCAATGCGGACAATGGCCGTGATTTTCCACTCCCGTTACCGTCAGGTAAGTTTGGTGATGAGAGTGGAAGATATCGTGAGGAGGCTAAATTCACATTTTACATTGGAATGAAAGTTGCTGCGATCGTCCCCTCCCCGTCAGTGGAGGGCCCACATTTCCCACTGTTATATCGCGCACGGATCTCAGGGATATCATGGAATTTACAGTGCAGAAGGAGGCCATTCGGCCCATCGAGTCTGCACCGGCTCTTGGAAAGAGCACCCTACCCAAGGTCAACACCTCCACCCTGTCCCCATAACCCAGTAACCCCACCCAACACTAAGGGCAATTTTGGACACTAAGGGCATTTTACCAAAATGTATCCAGGTCGGACCCTCCACAGGATGGGAAAGAGATGGTGGAATTCCTGGGTGAGTTGGAGTTTCCCAAGGTGGAGGAGTAGCTGCGAGAGGACCTTGAAACTGCACTGGAGTTGGCGGAGATCAAGCAGGCGCTGAAACTGATGCAGTCGGGGAAGGCACCGGGACCTGACGGGTACCCGGTGGAAACTTATAAAAAATTCATCGACCTATTAGCCCCTCTATTGTTCGGGATGTTCAGGGACTCCTTGGAGAGAGGCACTTTGCCACACTCGCTGTGTTGGCGTTAAGTCTGGAACCTTGTCTGCCAGCGGTTGTGGGCAAAGACCAAACGGCTTTCTTTAAGGGGGGGAGGTCGATGGGGAACATGAACCGACTGTTGAATGTGGTGCTTGCTCCAGGGGTGGGTCGGGTCCCGGAGATCAAGTGGACTTGGAAAGATGGGATGGTCTCCCACTATCCCGGGTAGGCCCATTGCAATCGGTTAAAATGAACATCTTGCTCAGATTTTTATTTGTATTCCAGTGCCTTCTGATATTCTTGCCCAAGGTTTGTTTCAGAGAGATTGACCGTCTGGTAACTGGGTTTATTTGGGTGGGTAAGATCCCAAGGATCAAGAGGGTGAGAGGGAGAAACAATTAGGGGCTTGTCTTGCCAAACTTTCATTCCGATTATTGGGCAGCTGATGCTGAAGATGGGCGAGAGTGGTTCACAGATTCGGATGAGCTTTGGGTTTGTTTGGAAGCAGAGTCTGTGAGGGGAGCAAGCCTCGTGTCACTGGAGATACCAAAGAAACACCCGTCTAACTCGAAAGTTGTAGCTGCGTTAAATATATGGAGGTAACTCCACCATCCTTTTAACGTGAAGGCCGCCTCTCAGCTGATCCCTAACTGTGTGAACCAGTTATTTAAACCTGCCAGGTGGGATGTGAAATTGATGGAATGGATGGATGAAGGTTTAGAGAAAGTATGAGACTGATTATCAGACAGTCAGTTCACCAGCTTCCGGGAACTATAAAGCAAAATATGGGCTGACAGATATTGATGTGTTCAGGTATATCCAGGTACAGAGCTGGGTCAAAAAGCACTTTTCAGCTTTTCTGATGAAGCAGCCTCCTACTTTGCTCAATATGATCTTGTCCAGCTCTGGTTTGGAGGTGTCCAGCATGTCGGGTATATACCAGCGGATGATGGGGAAGAAGACGGGCTCTGTTGAGTGTGTGAAGACGAAATTGGGCAGAGGAGCTGGGCCTGCTCTTGGATGAGGAGGTTTGGAGTGAGGCACTGAGGAGGGTGAACTCGACCTCGTCCTATGAGAGGCTGAATCACATACAGCTGAAAGAGGTGTTTCTGGCACACCTTACGGAGGCTGGAATGAGGCGAGTGTGTGAAGGATGATGGATGTGATGGGTGTATGGGGCGTCCGGCATGTCATGTCCACATGTTCTGCTCATGCTCAAAGCTGGCAGATCTCTGGAGGTCCTTTTCTGAGACTATGTCGGTGATCCTGAAGATTGGGTTGTAGCCTTGCCCATTGGTGGTGATTTTGGGGGTTTCGGTTGTGCAGGATCTCCGGACGGGAATGGTGGCTGATGTCCTGGTCTTTCCCTCACTGGTGGCAAGGAGGCGGATCCTCATGTGCTGGAGGCCGACTACACCGCCAACCTCCATTGTGGCTGGGTGATTGATGGCGTGTTTACACCTCGAGAAGGTCACTGTGAGGGGGTCAGTGGAAGGGTTTTACCCCAGATGGCAGCTGTTTACATTGTACTTTACACAGCTGGTCACAGTTAGCTGTTGGGAGGGGGGAATGAGGTGGGTGGGGAGATTGAGTAACTACGTTTTACTGATGTAATGGAAGGCTGGCGGTGGGGGAGGGACTCATACTGTTTAATCCTTGTTCAATGCTTTTGTTGGTTTTGTGATAAAATTGTTAAAACTTTGAATAAAAATATATATATATATTTGAAATTACAGAGAAACGTACAAAATGCTTCCAGGGCACTTCAGGGTAGATGAAAGAGAAAATGCTGGAAAATCTCAGCACGTCTGGCAGCATCTATAGGGAGAGAAAAGAGCTAATGTTTCGAGTCCAATGACTCTTTGTCAAAGCTCTTTGTCTCGTTGTCATTCAGAGTAGATTCCTGGGGAAAGTTCTGCAAATATTTCCTTGTCTTCCAATGAAAAGAGTGTGGGAACAAAATAGGCCGGTATTTTACCTGGGGCCATTCACATTTACCATTCATGTGGAAATCAAAACTATAATGTGTAAGATGCAAAAACATCAAAGTAATATTCAAATAATCCAGCTACTTCAAACAAGTGCTGGCTTGACTTTTCCTGGAACCGTTTGCAATGATTATCTGTTGATTATGGAGTTGGTGTCGGAGCTGCCAGCACAGGTACCACACCCAATTACTGAGAAACCTGCGGTTGTTTTTTTGAACAGAATAGTACAGGTGGCAAGTGACCATTTGGCCCATGATGCCTTTGAGGAACGAGCTGTCCATCTAGTCCCATTCCATTTGCCCAATCACCTTAGCCCGACAAATTTCACCTTTGGTGCTATTTACTCAATTGCCTTTGGAAATTTATACTTTAATCTGCTGCCACCTGTTTTCAGTCAGCACATTCCAAATCATAACATTTAACCCTGCCACCGTGATTCTGATTGTACAACATTTAATATCTGTGAGTGTGTTTTCTCAGTTGAGGCTGTGATTGGGTGGGAGCACTGGGCACAGATGGCAGAGTGTCCAAGTTATTGTGCTCCAGGTATTCCTGTTACCGAGCAACAGCAAACAGAATTGGATTAAACAGCTCAGTATTGTGATTCTGCTAATTCTCTACCGATTCTCTAATTCCAATTGCTGAGAATTCTACCCTGAGCTGTCAGGCCTGCTCGATGTGAAGTCAACATTTCCACTGACTGAAGACCAGGAAACTCCGCTTGGTTCAACCAAAGCTTTATGATTCCCCAAATGCACTGGAGTTTTTATAATTCATTCCTGGGATGGGAACGTCACTGGCTGGGTCAACATTTATTACCCAGCCCTAAGTGCCCTTGAACTGAGTGGCAGGCTGGACCATTTCAGGTTGCAGTTCTGAATCAACCACATTGTTGGGGGTCTGGAGTCACATGTAAGCCAGACCGGGTAATGATGGCAGATTTCCTTTTCTAAATAACAAGTATGAACCTGATGGGTTTTCCAGCAATCGACAACTGGACTTTTCATTCCAGATAATTAATTCATTCAATTATCACCATCTGCCGTGGTGGGACAGTCAAAGCTGGGACCCCATTGCCTTGTGTCTCGGGGTTACTAGTCCAGCGACAATACCGCTATGCCACTGCCTTCCCTCAGTTCTTCCAGTGTAAACCATAAAGAGGATTCAGTTTGAATGTCCAGCACATTTAGGTTTTAACCAGGAGAGTTTCCTCGGTCCAGTGTTAAGAACTAATTTGCTGGGAACTAATTGTTTGTTGTAATTGTTCTGAAGGATGTTATGACATTGTACACATGCCAATGCGGACAATGGCCGTGATTTTCCACTCCCGTTACCGTCAGGCAAGTTTGGTGATGAGAATGGAAGATATCGTGAGGAGGCTAAATTCACATTTTACATTGGAATGAAAGTTGCTGCGATCGTCCGCTCCCCGTCAGTGGAGGGCCCACATTTCCCACTGTTATATCGCGCACGGATCTCAGGGATATCATGGAATTTACAGTGCAGAAGGAGGCCATTCGGCCCATCGAGTCTGCACCGGCTCTTGGAAAGAGCACCCTACCCAAGGTCAACACCTCCACCCTGTCCCCATAACCCAGTAACCCCACCCAACACTAAGGGCAATTTTGGACACTAAGGGCATTTTACCAAAATGTATCCAGGTCGGACCCTCCACAGGATGGGAAAGAGATGGTGGAATTCCTGGGTGAGTTGGAGTTTCCCAAGGTGGAGGAGTAGCTGCGAGAGGACCTTGAAACTGCACTGGAGTTGGCGGAGATCAAGCAGGCGCTGAAACTGATGCAGTCGGGGAAGGCACCGGGACCTGACGGGTACCCGGTGGAAACTTATAAAAAATTCATCGACCTATTAGCCCCTCTATTGTTCGGGATGTTCAGGGACTCCTTGGAGAGAGGCACTTTGCCACACTCGCTGTGTTGGCGTTAAGTCTGGAACCTTGTCTGCCAGCGGTTGTGGGCAAAGACCAAACGGCTTTCTTTAAGGGGGGGAGGTCGATGGGGAACATGAACCGACTGTTGAATGTGGTGCTTGCTCCAGGGGTGGGTCGGGTCCCGGAGATCAAGTGGACTTGGAAAGATGGGATGGTCTCCCACTATCCCGGGCAGGCCCATTGCAATCGGTTAAAATGAACATCTTGCTCAGATTTTTATTTGTATTCCAGTGCCTTCTGATATTCTTGCCCAAGGTTTGTTTCAGAGAGATTGACCGTCTGGTAACTGGGTTTATTTGGGTGGGTAAGATCCCAAGGATCAAGAGGGTGAGAGGGAGAAACAATTAGGGGCTTGTCTTGCCAAACTTTCATTCCGATTATTGGGCAGCTGATGCTGAAGATGGGCGAGAGTGGTTCACAGATTCGGATGAGCTTTGGGTTTGTTTGGAAGCAGAGTCTGTGAGGGGAGCAAGCCTCGTGTCACTGGAGATACCAAAGAAACACCCGTCTAACTCGAAAGTTGTAGCTGCGTTAAATATATGGAGGTAACTCCACCATCCTTTTAACGTGAGGGCCGCCTCCCAGCTGATCCCTAACTGTGCGAACCAGTTATTTAAACCTGCCAGGTGGGATGTGAAATTGATGGAATGGATGGATGAAGGTTTAGAGAAAGTATGAGACTGATTATCAGACAGTCAGTTCACCAGCTTCCGGGAACTGTAAAGCAAAATATGGGCTGACAGATATTGATGTGTTCAGGTATATCCAGGTACAGAGCTGGGTCAAAAAGCACTTTTCAGCTTTTCTGATGAAGCAGCTTCCTACTTTGCTCAATATGATCTCATCCAGCTCTGGTTTGGAGGTGTCCAGCATGTCGGGTATATACCAGCGGATGATGGGGAAGAAGACGGGCTCTGTTGAGTGTGTGAAGACGAAATTGGGCAGAGGAGCTGGGCCTGCTCTTGGATGAGGAGGTTTGGAGTGAGGCACTGAGGAGGGTGAACTCGACCTCGTCCTGTGAGAGGCTGAATCACATACAGCTGAAAGAGGTGTTTCTGGCACACCTTACGGAGGCTGGAATGAGGCGAGTGTGTGAAGGGTGATGGATGTGATGGGTGTATGGGGCATGTCATGTCCACATGTTTTTCTCATGCTCAAAGCTGGCAGATCTCTGGAGGTCCTTTTCTGAGACTATGTCGGTGATCCTGAAGATTGGGTTGTAGCCTTGCCCATTGGTGGTGATTTTGGGGGTTTCGGTTGTGCAGGATCTCCGGACGGGAATGGTGGCTGATGTCCTGGTCTTTCCCTCACTGGTGGCAAGGAGGCGGATCCTCATGTGCTGGAGGCCGACTACACCGCCAACCTCCATTGTGGCTGGGTGATTGATGGCGTGTTTACACCTCGAGAAGGTCACTGTGAGGGGGTCAGTGGAAGGGTTTTACCCCAGATGGCAGCTGTTTACATTGTACTTTACACAGCTGGTCACAGTTAGCTGTTGGGAGGGGGGAATGAGGTGGGTGGGGAGATTGAGTAACTACGTTTTACTGTTGTAATGGAAGGCTGGCGGTGGGGGAGGGACTCATACTGTTTAATCCTTGTTCAATGCTTTTGTTGGTTTTGTGTTAAAATTGTTAAAACTTTGAATAAAAATATATATATATATATTTGAAATTACCGAGAAACGTACAAAATGCTTCCAGGGCACTTCAGGGTAGATGAAAGAGAAAATGCTGGAAAATCTCAGCACGTCTGGCAGCAGCTATAGGGAGAGAAAAGAGCTAATGTTTCGAGTCCAATGACTCTTTGTCAAAGCTCTTTGACTCGTTGTCATTCAGAGTAGATTCCTGGGTAAAGTTCTGCAAATATTTCCTTGTCTTCCAATGAAAAGAGTGTGGGAACAAAATAGGCCGGTATTTTACCTGGGGCCATTCACATTTACCATTCATGTGGAAATCAAAACTATAGTGTGTAAGATGCAAAAACATCAAAGTAATATTCAAATAATCCAGCTACTTCAAACAAGTGCTGGCTTGACTTTTCCTGGAACTGTTTGCAATGATTATCTGTTAAGTTTGGAGTTGGTGTGCTGCCAGCACAGGTACCACACCCAATTACTGAGAAACCTGCGGTTGTTTTTTTGAACAGAATAGTACAGGTGGCAAGTGACCATTTGGCCCATGATGCCTTTGAGGAACGAGCTGTCCATCTAGTCCCATTCCTTTTGCCCAATCACCTTAGCCCGACAAATTTCACCTTTGGTGCTATTTATTCAATTGCCTTTGGAAATTTATACTTGAATCTACTGCCACCAGTTTTCAGTCAGCACATTCCAAATCATAACATTTAACCCTGCCACCGTGATTCTGATTGTACAACATTTAATATCTGTGAGTGTGTTTTCTCAGTTGAGGCTGTGATTGGGTGGGAGCACTGGGCACAGATGGCAGAGTGTCCAAGTTATTGTGCTCCAGGTATTCCTGTTACCGAGCAACAGCAAACAGAATTGGATTAAACAGCTCAGTATTGTGATTCTGCTAATTCTCTACCGATTCTCTAATTCCAATTGCTGAGAATTCTACCCTGAGCTGTCAGGCCTGCTCGATGTGAAGTCAACATTTCCACTGACTGAAGTCCAGGAATCTCCGCTTGGTTCAACCAAAGCTTTGTGATTCCCCAAATGCACTGGAGTTTTTATAATTCATTCCTGGGATGGGAACGTCACTGGCTGGGTCAATATTTATTACCCAGCCCTAAGTGCCCTTGAACTGAGTGGCAGGCTGGACCATTTCAGGCGGCAGTTCTGAATCAACCACATTGTTGGGGGTCTGGAGTCACATGTAAGCCAGACCGGGTAATGATGGCAGATTTCCTTTTCTAAATAACAAGTGTGAACCTGATGGGTTTTCCAGCAATCGAGCACTGGACTTTTCTTTCCAGATAATTAATTCATTCAATTATCACCATCTGCCGTGGTGGGACAGTCAAAGTTAGGACCCCATTGCCCTGTGTCTCGGGGTTACTAGTCCAGCGACAATACCGCTATGCCACTGCCTTCCCTCAGTTCTTCCAGTGTAAACCATAAAGAGGATTCAGTTTGAATGTCCAGCACATTTAGGTTTTAACCAGGAGAGTTTCCTCGGTCCAGTGTTAAGAACTAATTTGCTGGGAACTAATTGTTTGTTGTAATTGTTCTGAAGGATGTTATGACATTGTACACATGCCAATGCGGACAATGGCCGTGATTTTCCACTCCCGTTACCGTCAGGTAAGTTTGGTGATGAGAATGGAAGATATCGTGAGGAGGCTAAATTCACATTTTACATTGGAATGAAAGTTGCTGCGATCGTCCCCTCCCCGTCAGTGGAGGGCCCACATTTCCCACTGTTATATCGCGCACGGATCTCAGGGATATCATGGAATTTACAGTGCAGAAGGAGGCCATTCGGCCCATCGAGTCTGCACCGGCTCTTGGAAAGAGCACCCTACCCAAGGTCAACACCTCCACCCTGTCCCCATAACCCAGTAACCCCACCCAACACTAAGGGCAATTTTGGACACTAAGGGCATTTTACCAAAATGTATCCAGGTCGGACCCTCCACAGGATGGGAAAGAGATGGTGGAATTCCTGGGTGAGTTGGAGTTTCCCAAGGTGGAGGAGTAGCTGCGAGAGGACCTTGAAACTGCACTGGAGTTGGCGGAGATCAAGCAGGCGCTGAAACTGATGCAGTCGGGGAAGGCACCGGGACCTGACGGGTACCCGGTGGAAACTTATAAAAAATTCATCGACCTATTAGCCCCTCTATTGTTCGGGATGTTCAGGGACTCCTTGGAGAGAGGCACTTTGCCACACTCGCTGTGTTGGCGTTAAGTCTGGAACCTTGTCTGCCAGCGGTTGTGGGCAAAGACCAAACGGCTTTCTTTAAGGGGGGGAGGTCGATGGGGAACATGAACCGACTGTTGAATGTGGTGCTTGCTCCAGGGGTGGGTCGGGTCCCGGAGATCAAGTGGACTTGGAAAGATGGGATGGTCTCCCACTATCCCGGGTAGGCCCATTGCAATCGGTTAAAATGAACATCTTGCTCAGATTTTTATTTGTATTCCAGTGCCTTCTGATATTCTTGCCCAAGGTTTGTTTCAGAGAGATTGACCGTCTGGTAACTGGGTTTATTTGGGTGGGTAAGATCCCAAGGATCAAGAGGGTGAGAGGGAGAAACAATTAGGGGCTTGTCTTGCCAAACTTTCATTCCGATTATTGGGCAGCTGATGCTGAAGATGGGCGAGAGTGGTTCACAGATTCGGATGAGCTTTGGGTTTGTTTGGAAGCAGAGTCTGTGAGGGGAGCAAGCCTCGTGTCACTGGAGATACCAAAGAAACACCCGTCTAACTCGAAAGTTGTAGCTGCGTTAAATATATGGAGGTAACTCCACCATCCTTTTAACGTGAAGGCCGCCTCTCAGCTGATCCCTAACTGTGTGAACCAGTTATTTAAACCTGCCAGGTGGGATGTGAAATTGATGGAATGGATGGATGAAGGTTTAGAGAAAGTATGAGACTGATTATCAGACAGTCAGTTCACCAGCTTCCGGGAACTATAAAGCAAAATATGGGCTGACAGATATTGATGTGTTCAGGTATATCCAGGTACAGAGCTGGGTCAAAAAGCACTTTTCAGCTTTTCTGATGAAGCAGCCTCCTACTTTGCTCAATATGATCTTGTCCAGCTCTGGTTTGGAGGTGTCCAGCATGTCGGGTATATACCAGCGGATGATGGGGAAGAAGACGGGCTCTGTTGAGTGTGTGAAGACGAAATTGGGCAGAGGAGCTGGGCCTGCTCTTGGATGAGGAGGTTTGGAGTGAGGCACTGAGGAGGGTGAACTCGACCTCGTCCTATGAGAGGCTGAATCACATACAGCTGAAAGAGGTGTTTCTGGCACACCTTACGGAGGCTGGAATGAGGCGAGTGTGTGAAGGATGATGGATGTGATGGGTGTATGGGGCGTCCGGCATGTCATGTCCACATGTTCTGCTCATGCTCAAAGCTGGCAGATCTCTGGAGGTCCTTTTCTGAGACTATGTCGGTGATCCTGAAGATTGGGTTGTAGCCTTGCCCATTGGTGGTGATTTTGGGGGTTTCGGTTGTGCAGGATCTCCGGACGGGAATGGTGGCTGATGTCCTGGTCTTTCCCTCACTGGTGGCAAGGAGGCGGATCCACATGTGCTGGAGGCCGACTACACCGCCAACCTCCATTGTGGCTGGGTGATTGATGGCGTGTTTACACCTCGAGAAGGTCACTGTGAGGGGGTCAGTGGAAGGGTTTTACCCCAGATGGCAGCTGTTTACATTGTACTTTACACAGCTGGTCACAGTTAGCTGTTGGGAGGGGGGAATGAGGTGGGTGGGGAGATTGAGTAACTACGTTTTACTGATGTAATGGAAGGCTGGCGGTGGGGGAGGGACTCATACTGTTTAATCCTTGTTCAATGCTTTTGTTGGTTTTGTGATAAAATTGTTAAAACTTTGAATAAAAATATATATATATATTTGAAATTACAGAGAAACGTACAAAATGCTTCCAGGGCACTTCAGGGTAGATGAAAGAGAAAATGCTGGAAAATCTCAGCACGTCTGGCAGCATCTGTAGGGAGAGAAAAGAGCTAATGTTTCGAGTCCAATGACTCTTTGTCAAAGCTCTTTGTCTCGTTGTCATTCAGAGTAGATTCCTGGGTAAAGTTCTGCAAATATTTCCTTGTCTTCCAATGAAAAGAGTGTGGGATCAAAATAGGCCGGTATTTTACCTGGGGCCATTCACATTTACCACTCATGTGGAAATCAAAACTATAATGTATAAGATGCAAAAACATCAAAGTAATATTCAAATAATCCAGCTACTTCAAACAAGTGCTGGCTTGACTTTTCCTGGAACCGTTTGCAATGATTATCTGTTGATTATAGAGTTGGTGTTGGAGCTGCCAGCACAGGTACCACACCCAATTACTGAGAAACCTGCGGTTGTTTTTTTGAACAGAATAGTACAGGTGGCAAGTGATCATTTGGCCCATGATGCCTTTGAGGAACGAGCTGTCCATCTAGTCCCATTCCATTTGCCCAATCACCTTAGCCCGACAAATTTCACCTTTGGTGCTATTTATTCAATTGCCTTTGGAAATTTATACTTGAATCTACTGCCACCTGTTTTCAGTCAGCACATTCCAAATCATAACATTTAACCCTGCCACCGTGATTCTGATTGTACAACATTTAATATCTGTGAGTGTGTTTTCTCAGTTGAGGCTGTGATTGGGTGGGAGCACTGGGCACAGATGGCAGAGTGTCCAAGTTATTGTGCTCCAGGTATTCCTGTTACCGAGCAACAGCAAACAGAATTGGATTAAACAGCTCAGTATTGTGATTCTGCTAATTCTCTACCGATTCTCTAATTCCAATTGCTGAGAATTCTACCCTGAGCTGTCAGGCCTGCTCGATGTGAAGTCAACATTTGCACTGACTGAAGACCAGGAAACTCCGCTTGGTTCAACCAAAGCTTTATGATTCCCCAAATGCACTGGAGTTTTTATAATTCATTCCTGGGATGGGAACGTCACTGGCTGGGTCAATATTTATTACCCAGCCCTAAGTGCCCTTGAACTGAGTGGCAGGCTGGACCATTTCAGGTTGCAGTTCTGAATCAACCACATTGTTGGGGGTCTGGAGTCACATGTAAGCCAGACCGGGTAATGATGGCAAATTTCCTTTTCTAAATAACAAGTATGAACCTGATGGGTTTTCCAGCAATCGACAACTGGACTTTTCATTCCAGATAATTAATTCATTCAATTATCACCATCTGCCGTGGTGGGACAGTCAAAGCTGGGACCCCATTGCCTTGTGTCTCGGGGTTACTAGTCCAGCGACAATACCGCTATGCCACTGCCTTCCCTCAGTTCTTCCAGTGTAAACCATAAGGAGGATTCAGTTTGAATGTCCAGCACATTTAGGTTTTAACCAGGAGAGTTTCCTCGGTCCAGTGTTAAGAACTAATTTGCTGGGAACTAATTGTTTGTTGTAATTGTTCTGAAGGATGTTATGACATTGTACACATGCCAATGCGGACAATGGCCGTGATTTTCCACTCCCGTTACCGTCAGGCAAGTTTGGTGATGAGAGTGGAAGATATCGTGAGGAGGCTAAATTCACATTTTACATTGGAATGAAAGTTGCTGCGATCGTCCCCTCCCCCGTCAGTGGAGGGCCCACATTTCCCACTGTTATATCGCGCACGGATCTCAGGGATATCATGGAATTTACAGTGCAGAAGGAGGCCATTCGGCCCATCGAGTCTGCACCGGCTCTTGGAAAGAGCACCCTACCCAAGGTCAACACCTCCACCCTGTCCCCATAACCCAGTAACCCCACCCAACACTAAGGGCAATTTTGGACACTGAGGGCATTTTACCAAAATGTATCCAGGTCGGACCCTCCACAGGATGGGAAAGAGATGGTGGAATTCCTGGGTGAGTTGGAGTTTCCCAAGGTGGAGGAGTAGCTGCGAGAGGACCTTGAAACTGCACTGGAGTTGGCGGAGATCAAGCAGGCGCTGAAACTGATGCAGTCGGGGAAGGCACCGGGACCTGACGGGTACCCGGTGGAAACTTATAAAAAATTCATCGACCTATTAGCCCCTCTATTGTTCGGGATGTTCAGGGACTCCTTGGAGAGAGGCACTTTGCCACACTCGCTGTGTTGGCGTTAAGTCTGGAACCTTGTCTGCCAGCGGTTGTGGGCAAAGACCAAACGGCTTTCTTTAAGGGGGGGAGGTCGATGGGGAACATGAACCGACTGTTGAATGTGGTGCTTGCTCCAGGGGTGGGTCGGGTCCCGGAGATCAAGTGGACTTGGAAAGATGGGATGGTCTCCCACTATCCCGGGCAGGCCCATTGCAATCGGTTAAAATGAACATCTTGCTCAGATTTTTATTTGTATTCCAGTGCCTTCTGATATTCTTGCCCAAGGTTTGTTTCAGAGAGATTGACCGTCTGGTAACTGGGTTTATTTGGGTGGGTAAGATCCCAAGGATCAAGAGGGTGAGAGGGAGAAACAATTAGGGGCTTGTCTTGCCAAACTTTCATTCCGATTATTGGGCAGCTGATGCTGAAGATGGGCGAGAGTGGTTCACAGATTCGGATGAGCTTTGGGTTTGTTTGGAAGCAGAGTCTGTGAGGGGAGCAAGCCTCGTGTCACTGGAGATACCAAAGAAACACCCGTCTAACTCGAAAGTTGTAGCTGCGTTAAATATATGGAGGTAACTCCACCATCCTTTTAACGTGAGGGCCGCCTCCCAGCTGATCCCTAACTGTGCGAACCAGTTATTTAAACCTGCCAGGTGGGATGTGAAATTGATGGAATGGATGGATGAAGGTTTAGAGAAAGTATGAGACTGATTATCAGACAGTCAGTTCACCAGCTTCCGGGAACTGTAAAGCAAAATATGGGCTGACAGATATTGATGTGTTCAGGTATATCCAGGTACAGAGCTGGGTCAAAAAGCACTTTTCAGCTTTTCTGATGAAGCAGCTTCCTACTTTGCTCAATATGATCTCATCCAGCTCTGGTTTGGAGGTGTCCAGCATGTCGGGTATATACCAGCGGATGATGGGGAAGAAGACGGGCTCTGTTGAGTGTGTGAAGACGAAATTGGGCAGAGGAGCTGGGCCTGCTCTTGGATGAGGAGGTTTGGAGTGAGGCACTGAGGAGGGTGAACTCGACCTCGTCCTGTGAGAGGCTGAATCACATACAGCTGAAAGAGGTGTTTCTGGCACACCTTACGGAGGCTGGAATGAGGCGAGTGTGTGAAGGGTGATGGATGTGATGGGTGTATGGGGCATGTCATGTCCACATGTTTTTCTCATGCTCAAAGCTGGCAGATCTCTGGAGATCCTTTTCTGAGACTATGTCGGTGATCCTGAAGATTGGGTTGTAGCCTTGCCCATTGGTGGTGATTTTGGGGGTTTCGGTTGTGCAGGATCTCCGGACGGGAATGGTGGCTGATGTCCTGGTCTTTCCCTCACTGGTGGCAAGGAGGCGGATCCTCATGTGCTGGAGGCCGACTACACCGCCAACCTCCATTGTGGCTGGGTGATTGATGGCGTGTTTACACCTCGAGAAGGTCACTGTGAGGGGGTCAGTGGAAGGGTTTTACCCCAGATGGCAGCTGTTTACATTGTACTTTACACAGCTGGTCACAGTTAGCTGTTGGGAGGGGGGAATGAGGTGGGTGGGGAGATTGAGTAACTACGTTTTACTGTTGTAATGGAAGGCTGGCGGTGGGGGAGGGACTCATACTGTTTAATCCTTGTTCAATGCTTTTGTTGGTTTTGTGTTAAAATTGTTAAAACTTTGAATAAAAATATATATATATATATTTGAAATTACCGAGAAACGTACAAAATGCTTCCAGGGCACTTCAGGGTAGATGAAAGAGAAAATGCTGGAAAATCTCAGCACGTCTGGCAGCAGCTATAGGGAGAGAAAAGAGCTAATGTTTCGAGTCCAATGACTCTTTGTCAAAGCTCTTTGACTCGTTGTCATTCAGAGTAGATTCCTGGGTAAAGTTCTGCAAATATTTCCTTGTCTTCCAATGAAAAGAGTGTGGGAACAAAATAGGCCGGTATTTTACCTGGGGCCATTCACATTTACCATTCATGTGGAAATCAAAACTATAGTGTATAAGATGCAAAAACATCAAAGTAATATTCAAATAATCCAGCTACTTCAAACAAGTGCTGGCTTGACTTTTCCTGGAACTGTTTGCAATGATTATCTGTTAAGTTTGGAGTTGGTGTGCTGCCAGCACAGGTACCACACCCAATTACTGAGAAACCTGCGGTTGTTTTTTTGAACAGAATAGTACAGGTGGCAAGTGACCATTTGGCCCATGATGCCTTTGAGGAACGAGCTGTCCATCTAGTCCCATTCCTTTTGCCCAATCACCTTAGCCCGACAAATTTCACCTTTGGTGCTATTTATTCAATTGCCTTTGGAAATTTATACTTGAATCTACTGCCACCAGTTTTCAGTCAGCACATTCCAAATCATAACATTTAACCCTGCCACCGTGATTCTGATTGTACAACATTTAATATCTGTGAGTGTGTTTTCTCAGTTGAGGCTGTGATTGGGTGGGAGCACTGGGCACAGATGGCAGAGTGTCCAAGTTATTGTGCTCCAGGTATTCCTGTTACCGAGCAACAGCAAACAGAATTGGATTAAACAGCTCAGTATTGTGATTCTGCTAATTCTCTACCGATTCTCTATTTCCAATTGCTGAGAATTCTACCCTGAGCTGTCAGGCCTGCTCGATGTGAAGTCAACATTTCCACTGACTGAAGTCCAGGAATCTCCGCTTGGTTCAACCAAAGCTTTGTGATTCCCCAAATGCACTGGAGTTTTTATAATTCATTCCTGGGATGGGAACGTCACTGGCTGGGTCAACATTTATTACCCAGCCCTAAGTGCCCTTGAACTGAGTGGCAGGCTGGACCATTTCAGGCGGCAGTTCTGAATCAACCACATTGTTGGGGGTCTGGAGTCACATGTAAGGTGGGGAGATTGAGTAACTACGTTTTACTGTTGTAATGGAAGGCTGGCGGTGGGGGAGGGACTCATACTGTTTAATTCTTGTTCAATGCTTTTGTTGGTTTTGTGTTAAAATTGTTAAAACTTTGAATAAAAATATATATATATTTGAAATTACAGAGAAACATACAAAATGCTTCCAGAGCACTTCAGGGTAGATGAAAGAGAAAATGCTGGAAAATCTCAGCACGTCTGGCAGCATCTGTAGGGAGAGAAAAGAGCTACTGTTTCGAGTCCAATGACTCTTTGTCGAAGCTCTTTGTCTCGTTGTCATTCAGAGTAGATGCCTGGGTAAAGACCCAATGAAAATATGTGGGAACAAAATAGGCCGGTATTTTACCTGGGGCCATTTCAGATTTGCCATTCATGTGGAAACCAAAACTATAATGTGGAAGATGCAAAAACATCGAAGTAACATTCAAATAATCCAGCTACTTCAAACAAGTGCTGGCTTGACTTTTCCTGGAACTGTTTGCAATGATTATCTGTTGAGTTTGGAGTTGGTGTTGGAGCTGCCAGCACAGGTACCACACCCAATTACTGAGAAACCTGCGGTTGTTTTTTTGAACAGAATAGTACAGGTGGCAAGTGACCATTTGGCCCATGATGCCTTTGATGAACGAGCTGTCCATCTAGTCCCATTCCTTTTGCCCAATCACCTTAGCCCGACAAATTTCACCTTTGGTGCTATTTATTCAATTGCCTTTGGAAATTTATATTTGAATCTGCTGCCACCAGTTTTCAGTCAGCACATGTCACCTCTGGGTGTATCGTGAATGCCCATTGGTTGTGTCCTATCTAACTGATCTATTGGTTGAGTGTCTGTGTGTCATGTCTCTGTTGCTCCCTCCAGTGTCTAGCTTATCTACATGTATTTACATTAACCACACTCAACCAATAGATCAGTTAGATAGGACAAATCTTTCCATAGGTGCAGGGTGAAAAAAAATGAAATGAAAATCGCTTATTGTCACGAGTAGGCTTCAAATGAAGTTACTGTGAAAAGCCCCTAGTCGCCACATTCCAGCGCCTGTTCGGGGAATCAAACTGTGCTGCTGGCCTGCCTTGGTCTGCTTTAAAAGCCAGCAATTTAGCACAGTGGGCTAAACAGCCCCCATTGCCATCAACAGCATACATGTGGCACTCAGATCTCTGGGCATCAAGCAGTTAACTATCTGAACCACAAGAGCTTCCACTCTCTGAATGTTCAGCTGGTCTGTGACCAGACCAGATGCCTCCTCCAGGTATGTGCTCAATTCCCAGGGAATCTGTATGATTCCTACATTCTGAGCCACTCACAGATCCCGGATATATTTCAGGGTCCCAGTTGCTCGAGTTTGAACGCACCAACTTTCCAACTTTGGGATGGCCTGTATCAATTTAAACATGTGGACCGGGATTCCCCAATCCCGCAGCCAAGTTCTGATGCCGGTGTGAAATGTGGCCCACTCCGGTGTCAACGGGAGTTCAGTGTGCGGTATTCACCCCTTCCTAGGGGGCTAGTATGGCGCCGGAGTGGTCCCCACTGCTCCGGCGCCTGAAACCCGGCGTGCCACGGCCGGCACGATTTTGCACAAGCGCGTGGGTTCCCGTCTCCACGCTGGCCACCAGGCAATATGGCGGAGCCCTACAGGGGCATAGCGCGGAGGAACATAGGCCTCCCCATAGAACTAGCCCACCCGCCGATCGGTAGGCCCCAATCGCGGGCCAGGCCACAGTGAAGGCCTTCCCCCCCCGGGGTTGGGTCGCCCCGCACACCCACCAGGACGGCCGCCGCAGCCAGAACTCTGAGGTCCCACCAGGTAGGGCCATACATAACCTACGCCGGCGGGGCTCGGCGGACCTCAGTGGGCACTCGGGGAGGGCCGCTTTCAATGGCCCCTGACGGGAATCCCGCGGGCGTCCAAGAATCAGCGCCGGAGAATCGGCGAGCCAGAGTCGGGGCAGCGTGGCCCGATTCTCGATTCTCCGACCCGGCGTGGGGTTGGAGAATCCCATCACCCCTGGGATTAAATTTATCTCCAGCTCCTGGCAGCTCCCTTTTCATTGCCAGTGCCTTAAGTTGGAATTCTCTCTCTCTTTTGATTTTTCCTCTCCCTCCAATTCCAACCTCCTCATTTCAATTTCCATCTTTTTGCTGCATCTCCAATTGTTCCATTTGGAACTGGATTTCCGTTAATTCTACTGATTGTTGCCATGATCCAGACTGTGTTTCAGGCATTTCTTTCACATTTAAATACTGAGGAATGGCTTCAGTTATCTCCACCTTCCTCGTTCTAGCTGGCAGGTTCTTCCATCCAAGAACATTTACATTTCAATAACTTTCAGAAACATGTTTGGTCAGTTAATCTTTTATTTCTGGTTTCTCAGTGGGCGTCTTTTACACAGCTAGCAACTTTCACAGACCCCAAACACCAAATGACCATGGCTCGATGGCAGAGCCAGCCTTTTTCTGATTGGATAATTGGCTCTTGGTCGATAATTGGTCAATTTGATTGATCCTTAATCACAGTAGCCACCTGGCCTCAATAACACGGGCAATGGCGTCGTTTCACACTGTCTCTGAATCTGATCGTAAACAATTTTTCTGTTCATGATTTCAAACTCTGCCAAGTCACGGAATTCTCCGTTCTGCCGCGCCAGCAGCGTGTCCCCGCTGGTGTTGGGATTCTCCGTCTGGCCAGCCGGCCAATGGGGTTTCCCATTGTGGGAAACCCCTCGCTGTCAGGAAATCGCCAGGCGTGGGTGCAGTGGCAGCGCAGCGGAGAATCCCGACAGTGGAGAATCCAGCCCATGATGTGTCTTTCCCAATGGTCTCCTTGAGGGATCAAAAAGAGTTCATTGCCAGAACAGCATGTTTGAAACTGTACTTACTCACACAAACGCAGAGGCTTATATTAATTGAACTTAACAAACTTTAAATGAAAATCCAGTCTAATGTGATTATTGATTCATTAATTATAACTCAATCAAGGCTCATTACTTATACAATCATCTGTTTCAAGACTCGTTGCTACTTCAATTCAATAATTGATTATACAGCAAAAGAGAAAATGCTGGAAAATCTCAGCAGGTCTGGCAAAATCTGTAGGCAGACAAAAAAAAACTAACGTTTCGAGTCCAGATGACCCTTTGTCAAAGCTGATTAATACATGTGAGTAATACAGAATGCAAATTGGCTTAAAATTTAGCCATGTGTGTTAGTATCAAAATGGCTTCCCTGACCTTGTTAGTTATTATCATGGATACAATATAGAAATGATCAGGTAAACTAAAATCTAACCACTCATGATTACTTACATTTAAAAAGGTATTTTGCCATCAAACCTTGAAGACATTTGGCAGACAATTCTTAAAGAATTCCCTACAAGCGTGTGCAATCAAAGAAGCCATTCAAGTTTCAGCCGTGATCCAAGGGAGGGTTTGAGGAAGCTAGAGAAACAGAAAGGAATCGAAGGAAATGCTGATATGGAGCAGCAAAGAGGTGTGGGAGGAAGCCCGTGTGGAGCACAGACCTGTGAAGCTGAATGGCCTGTTTCTGTGCTGTAAATTTGTTATTGGCTAACAAAGTGACTTCTGAAAATGCAACACTTTCTTTAACACACTCACAGTCCTGGTACGATGTTGGAACCATGGTCTGCTTAATTTAACCTGACTGAGAGAAGGGCAATGTGACTACTAGCCTGGCTTAGGAGCAGCTGTAGGTATTATCGGTCAGATTAGTCAGCTGACTTCCAATTTGCCAACCTACAGAGTCACGGGAATAGTTCCCAACACAAGATGTGCTTCAGAAGGGGAGTCAACATCGGGGATGGCGGGGAACCTTGAGTGGGCTTCAGAACTTACATTATGGGGATAATTCACACCCTGCCTAAGAACTTTGAGAAGGTGGGAAAGCAAACATTGTCCCAGCTCACATTTAGGATAAAATAAAGACTCAATGACATCATCACCGTCCAATCGTATGTTTCTGCACCATGCCATCATCATTCCAGGCATCTACCCTCTTACATCTCTCCTGACTGGGTAGCAGGAGGTGACAGAAGATGTTATATTCTCTCTAAACCTATCTGTAAATCCAAACTTTTATATTCTCACGAGAAACGTTTAGTACATTTGCAGAGGCACCAGTATCTTTCACTGGTTTCTGAGCCATTTTTTAATTCTTTCACAGAATGTGGGTGTTACTGGCACGGCCATCATTTTTATTGTCCAACAATTTTATAGGAGGCAGACTTCGAATTGGCCAACGCCACATCCACCATCTAACTGAGGACAACGGGCAGGTCCCTGAGGCTGCAGGCCCAGTCAGAGATCCTGAAGCTTTGGAAGGCTGGCAACAACACTGGGAAAGGTGGGCACAGCCACTGCAGGTAAGGAACCATGGGGTGTCTTAAGATGGAGGTTCCCTCTGAAGACTTACTAACCTATGGCCACAGCTGCTAGGCCGTCATTGTAGAGAGGGAGCCCCTTTGCAGGATACCCTGAGGCTGCAACTATGACCCACTGGCACCCACAGCTCTGGCAGGGAGAGATCTGAAGGTGGCATTGCTGGTCCTACAGGCCACAGTGAATTAGTTGGAAGGTTCAACAGTGGGAAATGGTGGCATTGCCCCTAATTGAGTGCCCATCTCCATCGACTGGTCAGCCCGCCCTCGGGAAAATTCCCCAGAGCTGGGCTACATCAGCAAGCTGTCCTAATGCAATTTTCCTCGACATTTCTAAACCCCATCCCACCTCCTCAGAGCTTGGAAAATCCCAGCCTTTGTATCTGTGTTTCTGGTGGAGGACGCAAAATACCTTCCTGAAGTAATGACAAGAATGAGGAACTTAAAGAAATCAATAGAAGTAACTAAAGAGTACTGGAGAAATTAATGGGACCAATCTCCTGGAACTGATGACCTTCTTGTGTTCTATCAGAGATAGTGGAGGCATTGATTTTGATCTTCCAGAATTCTTTAGATTCTAGGAATGTTCTTAAGCTTTGGCAGGTTGAAAACAGGATCCTGTTACTTAAGAAAGGAGGAGGAGGAAAAGTGGAGAATGATGGTCCAGTTAGTCTAACATCAAGGCTGGGAATAGTAACTCACTATTTACATTACTTTCCAAATCTGTGACCACTCCCATTCTGAAGGACGAGGGCTGCAGGTACATGGCAACACTACCGTTTGCAAGTTGCTTTCCAAGTTTCCCGCCATCCTGATTTGGAACTATATTGCCGTTCTGTTGCAGGGTTAAAATCCTGGAAGTCTGTCCCTAACAGTATCGTGGGTGTGCCTGTACCACATGGACTGGAGCAATTGAAAAAATGAATGAATGAAAATGGCTTATTGTCACGAGTAAGCTTCAAATGAAGTTACTGTGAAAAGCCCCTAGTCGCCACATTCCGGCACCTATTCGGGGAGGCTGGTACAGGAATTCAGGAAGGCAGCTCACTGGAACCTTCTCAAGGGTAATTAGGGATGGACAATATATGCTGGTCTTGCCAGTGACACATTCCAAAATGCTGGAATCTACTGCAGGGATATTGTGATAGTCAGGCGGGAAAGCACGCAAAGAGGCTGCAGAGGTATATGCATGGGAAATGGCATGACAGTTCAAATACAACGTGGGGCAGTGTGAATTTATTTACTTTTGGAAGAAAAAATGAGCATAATATTTCTTGATTGGTGAGAGACTTAGAAATGTTGGCATTCTGAAGGTTCTGGGCGTTCTTGTACATCAATCAGAAAGTTAACAAGCGGGTGCAGGAAACAATTGGGAAGGGAAGTGGTTTGTCAGCCTTTCTTACAAAGAGTTTTGAGTATAAGAGTAAAGAAGCTATACTACACAAATGGAGGACATCGGTGAAGGCACACACAAAATATTGTGCAGATATTCCTTAGCTAAGGAAGGACATACTTGCCCGACAGTCATTCAATGACAGCACATTACACTGGTTCTTGGGATGAGGTCCTTAAAGGAGATCTTGAGCAGACTAGTGGGTGAATTCTGCTCCTCCCCAGCTGAGTGTTTCTCAACGGCGTACCATGGGCAGCACGGTAGCACAATGGTTAGCACTGTTGCTTCACAGTACCAGAGTCCCAGGTTCGATTCCCGACTTCCCAATGGCGTGGGGGTGCCCACAATGGGGAACCCCATTGGCTGGCTGGCGGGACGGAGGATCCTGTTGCCGACGGAGGCGCGCCGCACCCAAAAAAAGCTGCAGAGGGACGGAGAATCCCGTCAAGGTTCTTAAGGTTTTAACAGGGTGAAAGCCTCTGGCTGGAGAATTTAGAATACAGGGTTATAGGATGGGATTTCACTTGGAGGCAATGGGCCTGGTCACTGGCAAGAAAGTCCGGGGTGAGACTGGCCCTGAAATCCACAATATTATTCAGGTCATTAGTTGCCTGAAGTCGTGGCTTCCACCCGTTTAAGACAGGATGTCCTTCCACAGTCTGCAGCCGTCTCTGGGTCAATCAAATCACCATCAAGGAGGTCCAGAATGTAAATAAGTGAGTTCAGGGATTGCCAGGACAAATCAGAAATCAGACAGGCCCAGCAAGGTGGGTCGGTTGGGGCAGGTTGCTCTTGAGCACAGGGGGGGGGGGGGGGGGGGGGGCCTTTCCTTAAGGGCAGCCCATGCTGTTGGGGGGGCTCTCTGTCCGTCACAGTGTTCCCAATCAGGAGGGTCTCCCCGCCATACCTGAGTCCACAGGGGTGCAGCCAGGTTAGTGAGTGAATTTTATTCTGACTTTAACAGACACATCTACCTCCCAGCCCACCCCTGGGCAGAGATTTCTTCACTCGGAGGCCTGTGAATCTTTGAAATTCTCGATGTCAGAGTGATGCAGATGCTCATTTGTTGAATATATTCAAGAGAAAGACAACAGATGTTTTGTTACCACGTGAATGAAGGGATATGAGGATAGTTTCAGGATAATGAAGTTGAAGTAGAAGAACAATCTTGTCTTAAATGGGTGTTAGAGATAGAAATGGGTTCCTCCTGTGGGTACAAGGTATCAATCTCTCCAGTTGACCCTGAGCTATTGTTGCAAGTGACAGGAATGTGCAGCGGCTAATTTCCTCCCCCTATTTCTGCTGGAACCCAGTGTAGGTGGGAATTGCATTGAAAGCCCACCCCAATTATGATAATTAAGCTAATAGAAGGAAATGTGCTTTAGATCAGTGTTAATAGGCGAGTGCAGGGTCCACTGTGCTAATTTTGTGGTATGTTTTAATCAAATGAAAATCCTGCCCAAGAGGAAGTGAACAGAGATTGAGGAGATAGCTCAGTGGGGCACATTCTCCAAATGTCAAACTTTAAGTTGAAACATTTTGGATATCCAACCTAAACTCAGGGAGCTATTTTTAAGCTGACATGAGCCTAAACATTCACAATTATCCCTGTGTCAAAAAAAAGTGGATGTGAGAAATGAGAGGCTTTGATTGCATCAGTGTCATGTTGCCAAAGTGATGGATCTCATCTTTCTTTAGTATCATTAGCAGAATTCATCAAGTTCAACATCAGAGCAATCAATTGCTTTCATTTCACCTATTAGACTTTTCAACTTGTTAACTTCATCCATTTCCAGACACAGCACCTTTCCAGCTTCTGGGAGAGGCAGATGTGAAATATGTAAAATTATATCACCCACAACAATAAGCAATGCATCCAGACGGGCAAAATTCTCACTGCGAATCTTTAACACTTCCACTTTACCAGACAGGTTATTCAGAACAGTCGCGCCCGTTTTCAGTTTATTGTCTGTTTCAAAGAGTTTCTTAAGTAACTCGTGCTGACTCGTTAGTTCATAATCCAAAGCTTGTATGTTTTTTTCAGTTTCGGTAATTTCAGCCATTTTCTTCTGAATGTTGTACAGACAAGCTCTCAAATCTGATTCACATCTTGAAACGTTCTCCTTCTGCGAGACCATGTGACCATTGGCTCTCTTCTCAGCCTCGCACGCCTGTTGTCTAGTAACTTCACAGCCAATAATTGTTGCAGCACCTGGAAACAAGTTTTTTTTTCAACATTAAATCCTGTTTTTTCAAATTCTCTTAATTGTGCTCAAAGTTCTTCCAACATTCCCCCTAATACTTCTATTAATCATCTTCAATCAATGCACCCTGGCCACTCCGTTAGAGGAAACATGTTTCCCTGCCTACTCTAATAATAATAATAATAATAATAATCTTTATTAGTGTCACAAGTAGGCTTACATTAACACTGCAATGAAGTTACTGTGAAAAGCCCCTGGTCGCCACACTCCGGCGCCTGTTCGGGTACACAGAGGGAGAATTCAGAATGTCCAATTCACCGAACAAGCACATTTTTCAGGACTTGTGGAAGAAAATCGGAGCACCCGGAGGAAACCCACACAGACACGGGGAGAACGTGCAGACTCTGCACAGACAGTGACCCAAGCCAGGAATCGAACCTGGAACTCTGGCACTATGAAGCAACAGTGCTAACCGCTGTGCTACTATGCCTCCCCTTTATTTAGGCTCCTTGTAATTTCGCACACCTCAATCAAGTCATCCCCCTTGTTTTCTTTGATCTCCCCAAATGCATCACCTCACACTTCTCCGCATTGAACTCTATTAGCCATTTCCCACCCACTTAACCAAACCATTGATACCATTCTGGAGACAACAGCTGTCCTCTTCACTGTCATCTCCACAGCTAATTGTTGAGTCATTCAAACATGTCCTCCCACATTTCAGCCCAAACCATTAATATTTACCACAAACAGTGGAGGTCTCAACACCAAATCCTGTGAAAACTGCTTTCCATTTCCTAAAACATCCATCAGTCAGAGAACCATAGGAAAGTTATGGGCCGGAAAATAGGCCATTCAGCCCATTGAGGCAGCTTTACCAACAAAGAGAAAAAATAAACTCGCTGTTTGTTTTAATCCCACTTTCCAGCACCTGGTATGAGCCTTGCAGGAGACAGCACTCAATGTTCAGATCCAGGTTTCTAAATTAGTTGAGAATTTCAGCCTCAGCTATCAATTTTGGCAGTGAATTGCAGAAACCCAGCATCCTCTGGGTGGAAAGGTTTTTTCTTATGACCCCTCTAATCCTCCTACCAATCACCTGAACTGTATGCCTCCTAATATTTGTCCTTTCAGCCAGGGGAAACAAGACGCAGGAGTAGAAGTCGGCCCTTTGGCCAATCGAGTCTTCTCCACCATTTAATAAGATTGTGACTGATCTGATCTGATAATCCTCAACTCCAATTTCCCACTTTATCCCCATGATCCTTGATTCCGTTACTGATTAAAAATCTATCTGTCTCCCCCTTGAACATACTTAACAACTCGGCCTCTACAGCTCTCTGTGGTAATGAATTCCACAGATTCACTACCCTTTGAGAAAATAAATTCCTCCTCATCTCTGCCTTAAATGGGGGACTGATTATGCCTTCTGATCGAAGATTCTTGCATAAGGCGATGCCCCCTCTCAGCATCTATCCTGTCAAAGCCCCCTGGGAATCCTATTTGTCTCAGAAATGTCCCCTCTCATTCTTCTAAACTTACAGGACCATGGCTATTAAACCTCTCCTTGGAAGGAAATCCCTTCATACTTGGAATCAACTTAGTGTCTGGACTGCCTCCAATGCCAGACATCCACAAACGTGACAATAGTACATTCACTTCTCTAGTCCAAGCCATTAATATATGTTGTAAATAATTACTCCCACTCCCTGAACATTCAGCTCATGTGTGATCACCACATGAAGATCTTGCACCTGTGTGCATGCTTCTCAGTGAATGTGCAAAACAGTTACATCCTGGGGCAGTCAGACATCTCCGGCCCCTTCGAGGACCATCCCAGGATGGCCGGTTGGCTCTTGGGGGACAAGGGGCACCAGCTGAGGTTCTGGCTAATGACGTCAGTATGGAGGCCGGTGACTGAACTGGAGACCCGACAACGAGGCCCATATAGTCACTGGGCTGGCATTGAGCGTTGCATTGGTGTTCTCAAAATGCAGTTCCGATGCCTCGACCCCTCTGGTGGTTCCCTGCAGTATAACCGCCAGAGGGCCCTGCTTTGTGGTGATCTGCTGTGTCCTCCACAACATGGTACAGCAGCAGGGCAACCTGCTGGAGGTGGATGAACCTGTGGTCACGTCCGAAGATGAGGAGAACGAGGAGCCCCGCACCAGGAGGGGCTGGAGGACAAGTCCATGGATGGCCCATGGGGCCCACCAGAGGATGGAGTCAGCAGCGGGAATGGTCCGGCAGGCCCAGATGGGTCAGAGAGGCTGGCATCCTCACCCACTTCACATGACCTTCGCATCCAGGACCTCCATGTCCGGGGAGCTGGGGCATGGGATTGGTGCTCGGCCCCCATTGCGGAACAAAGTGCCAGAGGCGCCATATTGATCGAGGTCAGCGTTGTTTATTCATCAAAATGTCTGTCTCCATCTGTTCCATTCCCTCGATAGTGCCGTCCCCCTCTCCCCACTCCTATCAGCCTCTCCATCACCCCTCATTCCTCCTCATGCACCCTCCCCCCCCCCTTACCCCCTCCCCCCTCCCACCGAGTGCCCGCTTAGTGATCTGTGATCTGCTTGGCCTTCCGTGCTCTGTAGCTGCGTCTAGGTGTTTGTCCAGGATGCACATCAGAGGTGGAGGCAGCCTTATGCCTACTGTGTCACGTGGCCTTCGATACCCCTGACGGTCGTCCTCAGGGGTCCTGGGGCTGGAGAGCCCCGGCACACTTGCCATTGGCACATAAGAACATAAGAACATTACAACTAGGAGCAGGAGTCGGCCATCTGGCCCCTCGAGCCTGCTCCACCATTCAATGAGATCATGGCTGATCTTTTGTGGACTCAGCTCCACTTTCCGGCCCGAACACCATAACCCTTAATCCCTTTATTCTTCAAACAACTACCTATCTTTATCTTAAAAACATTTAATGAAGGAGCCTCAACTGCTTCACTGGGCAAGGAATTCCATAGATTCACAACCCTTTGGGTGAAGAAGTTCCTCCTAAACTCAGTCCTAAATCTACTTCCCCTTATTGTGAGGCTATGCCCCCTAGTTCTGCTTTCACCCGCCAGTGGAAACAACCTGCCCGCATCTATCCTGTCTATTCCCTTCATAATTTAATATGTTTCTGTAAGATCCCCCCTCATCCTTCTAAATTCCAACGAGTACAGCCCCAGTCTACTCAACCTCTCCTCGTAATCCAACCCTTTCAGCTCTGGGATTAACCGAGTTAATCTCCTCAGCACACCCTTCAGTGCCAGTACATCCTTTCTCGGGTAAGGAGACCAAAACTGAACACAATACTCCAGGTGTGGCCTCATAAACACCTTATACAATTGCAGCATTACCTCCCTCGTCTTAAACTCCATCCCTCTAGCAATGAAGGACAAAATTCCACTTGCCTTCTTAATCACCTGTTGCACCTGTAAACCAACTTTCTGTGACTCATGCACTAGCAAACCCAGTTCTCTCTGCACTGATTATTATTTAAATAATAATCCCTTTTGCTGTTATTCCTACCAAAATGGATAACCTCACATTTGTCAACATTGTATTCTATCTGCCAGACCCTTCCCCATTCACTTAAGCGATCCAAATCCCTCTGCAGACTTCCGGTATCCTCTGCACTTTTGCTTTACCACTTATCTTAGTGTCGTCTGCAAACTTGGACACATTGCCCTTGGTCCCCAACTCCAAATCATCTATGTAAATTGTGAACAATTGTGGACCCAACACTGATCCCTGAGGGACACCACTAGCTACTGATTGCCAACCAGAGAAACACAGGGCAGCACGGTGGCCTAGTGGTTAGCCCAACCGCCTCACGGCGCTGAGGTCCCAGGTTCGATCCCGGCTCTGGGTCACTGTCCGTGTGGAGTTTGCACATTCTCCCCGTGTCTGCGTGGGTTTCGCCCCCACAACCCAAAAATGTGCAGAGTAGGTGGATTGGCCACGCTAAATTGCCCCTTAATTGGAAAAAATAATTGGGTAATCTAAATTTATTTAAAAAAACAGAGAAACACCCATTAATCCCCACTCTTTGCTTTCTATTAATTAACCAATCCTCTATCCATGCTACTACTTTACCCTTAATGCCATGCATCTTTATCTTATGCAGCAAACTTTTGTGTGGCACCTTGTCAAAGGCTTTCTGGAAATCCAGATATACCACATCCATTGGCTCCCCGCTATCTACCGCACTGGTAATGTCCTCAAAAATTCCACTAAATTAGTTAGGCACGGCCTGCCCTTTATGAACCCATGCTGCGTCTGCCCAATGGGACAATTACTATCCAGATGCCTCGCTATTTCTTCCTTGATGATAGATTCCAGCATCTTCCCTACTACCGAAGTTAAGCTCACTGGCTTATAATTACCCGCTTTCTGCCTACCTCCTTTTTTAAACAGTGGCGTCACGTTTGCTAATTTCCAATCTGCTGGGACCACCCCAGAGTCCAGTGAATTTTGGTAAATCATCATTAGTGCATCTGCAATTTCCCTAGCCATCTCTTTTAGCATTCTGGGATGCATTTCATCAGGGCCAGGAGACTTGTCTACCTTTAGCCCCATTAGCTTGCCCATCACTACCTCCTTGGAGATAACAATCATCTCAAGGACCTCACCTGTCATCACCACATTTCTATCAGTCACTGGCATGTTATTTGTGTCTTCCACTGTGAAGACCGACCCAAAAAACCTGTTCAGTTCCTCAGCCATTTCCTCAACTCCCATTATTAAATCTCCCTTCTCATCCTCTAAAGGACCAATATTTACCTTAGCCACTCTTTTTTGTTTTATATATTTGTAGAAACGTTTACTATCTGTTTTTATATTCGGAGCAAGTTTACTCTCATAATCTATCTTACTCTTCTTTATAACTTTTTTAGTAGCTTTCTGTTGCCCCCTAAAGATTTCCCAGTCCTCTAGCCTCCCACTTTGTATGCTTTTTCCTTCAATTTGATAATCTCCCTCATTTCCTTAGATATCCACAGTCGATTTTCCCTCTTTCTACCGTCCTTCCTTTTTGTTGGTATAAACCTTTGCTGAGCACTGAAAAATTGCTTGGAAGGTTCTTTACTGTTCCTCAACTGTTTCACCATAAGGTCTTTGCTCCCAGTCTAACTTAGCTAGCTCTTCTCTCATCCCATTTTAATCTCCTTTGTTTCAGCACAAAACACGAGTATTTGATTTTACTTTCTCACCCTCCATCTGTATTTTAAATTCCACCAGATTGTGATTGCTCCTTCCGAGAGGATCCCGAACTAGGAGATCATTAATCAATCCTCTCTCATTACACAGGACCAGACTTAGGACCACTTGTTCCCTTGTACGTTCCATTACATACTGTTCTAGGAAACTATCGCGGATACATTCTATAAACTCCTCCTCAAGGCTGCCTTGACCGACCTGGTTAAACCAATTGACATGTAGATTAAAATCTCCCATGATAACTGCTGTACCATTTCTACATGCATCAGTTATTTCTTTGTTTATTGCCTGCCCCACCATAACGTTACTATTTGGCGGCCGATAGGCTACTCCTATCAGTGACTTTTTCGCCTTATTATTCCTGATTTCCACCCAAATGGACTCAACCTTATCCTCCATAGCACCAATGTCATCCCTTACTATTGCCTGGATGTCATCCTTAAATAAAAGAGCTATACCACCTCCCTTACCATCCACTCTGTTCTTCCAAATAATTTGATATCCTCGGATATTTAACTCCCAGTCGTGACCATTCTTTAAACATGTTTCAGTAATGGCCACTAAATCATAGTCATTCGCGATGATTTGCCCCATCAACTCATTTACCTTATTCCGAATACTACGAGCATTCAGGTAAAGTACACTTACGTTGGCTTTTATACCTCTGTTTTGAATCTTAACACCTCGATCAGCAACCTCTCCTAAGTTATATTTCCTCTTAACGTTTCTCCTAATTTTCCTTGTCGTTGAACCCATATCTTAGATCATCATAGAATTTACAGAGCAGAAGGAGGCCATTCAGCCCATCGAGTCTGCACCGGCTCTTGGAAAGAGCACCCTACCCAAGGTCAACACCTCCACCCTATCCCCATAACCCAGTAACCCTACCCAACACTAAGGGAAATTCTGGACACTAAGGGCAATTTATCATGGCCAATCCACCTAACCTGCACATCTTTGGACTGTGGGAGGAAACCAGAGCACGCGGAGGAAACCCACACACATGGGGAGGATGTGCAGACTCCGCATAGACAGTGACCCAAGCTGGAATCGAACCTGGGACCCTGGAGCTGTGAAGCAATTGTGCTGTCCACAATGCTACCGTGCTACCGTGCTACCCTTACATATCTTCATGTAACAACCTGCCGCGTTGCTGACCATTAATGTTTTTACTTCCAGTTTTATTCCTTTTAGTATTACTGGGCCTATTCACTGAGCTCCCCTCAGTCACTGTACCTTGTACTGTCGCCCTTTTTGATTTTGACTATGGCTTCTCTGCCTTACACTTTTCCCCTTACTGCCTTTTGTTTCTGTCCCTGTTTTACTACCTTCCGACTTCCTGCATTGGTTCCCATCCCCCTGGCCAGAGTTTAAACACTCCCCAACTGCTCTGGCAAATAGCCCCCATCCCCCCGCGGGGACATCAGTTCCAGTCCTGCCCAGGTGGAACCCGTCCAGTTTGTACAGGTCCCACCTCCCCAGAATCAGTCCCAATGCCCCAGGAACCTGAAACCTTCCCCCTGACACCATCCCTTCAGCCATGTTTCATCCTGTATATCCTGTCATTTCTACTCTGACTAGCACGTGGCACCGGTAGTAATCCTGAGATCACTCCCTTCGAGGTCCCATTTCTTAACTTCCTTCCTAGCTCCCTGTATTCTGCTTTTAGGACCTCATCCCTTTTTTTACCTGTGTTGTTTGTACCGATGTTTACCACGACCACTGGCTGTTCACCCTCCCCCTCCAGGATGTCCTGTAGCTGCTCTGAGACATGCCCCACCCTGCCACCCTGTTCTAGGTGCAGGTGAACCCAGTACAAAGCTTTGTGCTCTCTCCCTCCGCCTGGCTGGCCTCTCTGTCCTGTAATGGACAAATGAGCAGATGTATCTGAAGATAGCATCAGTCAGGAGCTTGACGCAACTGTGTGCAGCTGATCAGACACAGCACACAGTTCCCACTGAGCCCGGAAATGAACCTGAGCAGCTGAGGACCATTGTGACCTACAAAGCCACTGTCAGGGTGCGCTCGCCCATGTAACTGGAGGTGATTTGCGGCTTATTGTTGTCGCTGTGTCCCTTGAAGGGCGTAGCCTCCTGGACTTTGGATATTTGGATATAATTTTAAGGGCTGCCTATACACACTTACCGCTGGGTAATGGCATTGCCGGCGGTTCCTGCTGCTCTCACATTAACTGAGCCACTGCGCCTCCTCTCAAAGGTCTCCCCAGGAGACCTTGCCTGTGGTCACCTGGCCTCCTTTCCCTCCTTCCTCTCCATCACAGTAACTTCATTGCTTGTGACACTGATACAGATTATTATTCAAGAGCTAGAATAACTAGGGCTGTACTCGGTCAGTCTGAGGAGATTGCTGGGGTTTGTTAATGCTGAAAGGAAAAGAGACATTCCTGTCGTCGATCAATCAATGAGAACCATAGATACCCCACAGCGCAGAAGGGAGCCAATCGGCCCATTGTGTCTACACCGGCCCTCTGAAAAATCCCCCGACCGAGGTCCACACCCTTCCCTATCCCCATAATCACCAAACCAGCACATTCCTGGACACTATGGGCAATTTAGCATGGCCAATCCACCTAACCCACAGATCTTTGGACTGTGGGAGGAAACCGGAGCACCCGGAGGAAACCCACGCAGACGCTGGGAGGAAGTGTAAACTCCGCACAGTCACCTGAGGCCGGAATTGAACTCGGGACCCTGGTGCTGTGAGGCGGCAGTGCCAACCACTGTGCTACCGTGCTGCCCTGCACAGGTCACAGGAACAGGGCAAGATGTCAAAATAAGCAAGGACAAATCAGAAGACAGTTTAACGAAAAACGCTTTTGAAATGTGAAAAGCATCATTGCATTCGACACATTTATAGCTGAAAGAGGCCATTTAACCTTTGTGGCTGTGCCAATTCTTCATCAGAATAATTTGCTGCTGATTTACGCTGAATAACTGCAGCATTTAAAAAGGCAAGGCGGATGAATGTGAAGAAAATGGTGAAGCAACATGAATAGGGTTCATCTAATCTCATCCCTCCAAACTGCTAACCACCCAATTTCCCTTTGTGTCACCAGAGTTCAATGTGTTCTGAGGGAGAGTCACACAGACTGGAAACATTAACTCTGGTTCGCTCCCCACAGATGGTGCCAGTCCTGCTGATTATTTCCAGCATTTTCTGTTTTTAATTCAGATTTCAGTATTTTGCTTTTATATTAAACAATTGGGCCTGAATTTTACTTTCAGGCAAGTGCACACCCCGGCCGATTGCAAAATATTGGCAAATAATTTACACAATGAACATTGCAATGAAGTTCCTGTGAAAATCCCCTTGTTGCTGTGCTCTTTTTGTGTTGCTAAATTCAGGATAGGGAGTTGCACGTTAGGTGCCTCTCCTCCTGTGGACCCGAAAAATAGCCACTTTTCAATGATAACTCGCCAAAAAAGACGCAGTAACACATTCCCCAAACTTAGTAAGTCAGAGGAAAGAAGAAATAGAGAGCGAATATAAGGAAAAATGCCCGGAAAAGCCAAACTAGAGGCCGAGCAGAGACCAGGAGTGGAAGGGGCCAGGAATGACTGCATTCGGACGAGCCAATCAGTGCACGAGGCGGCGCAACGCAAGTTTCGCCAGAGCAAATCGAGCAAGGGAGACACGATCAAGCCCTTCCTGCACCGGATGGGGAGCTCGAAGGCATCCTTCACAGAGGCTCTAAGGGGGCACTACCAGGAGATAAAGGCGGAGGTAAAAGCGGACATTGAGGCCGCAGTGAAGGACGCAGTACGTGATGTTAGAATTTATTAGACCTACCTTCAAGTGATCTGCCTTCAACCAGCAATCAGCCATCCTGCAAAATGGACAGCGTCCACCCCCCATCGCCGCTCCGCATCACCGGCAACCTCGGAGCCAACTGGAAAATCTTCAAACGCCGATTCCAGTTTTACCCTGAAGCCACAGACCTGAGGATTGTGAGCCTATTGGAGGGGATCAAAGGCAGAGATTCCCCGGTCTACGTAGCCGAGATGCTGGGCAACTTGGTGGGGAGGGAAACTTTCCCCAACCCACCAGAAATAGACAGGGCACAGCGGTCGCTGCATCCGAAACCCAAAGCTGGGGAACAACCGAGGGCAGCAACAGCCAAACTGCACCGGTGCCAGGATCGGGAAAGAACCCTGTGCTGGGCCAGGCAGGCCAAGAACTGTAGCTGGGTAGGACATAGAATAAGGATATACCAGGCCATTGGGACTGACCTGGCCAGGAGACGGGCTGAGTTCAACAGGGCAAAAGCAGCCCTGTAGAAGTATGGTGTGCTCTTTGGTATGCTGTACCCAGCGAAGCTCTGGGTCACATACCAAGGCAAAGTACACTTCTTTATAACCCCGGCTGAGACAGACAAGTTTGTCATGGAATGCGGGCTGGAACAGCGACAGCAGGAGAAGCAATAAGGGGCCGGTGGCAAGGAACAGCAACACTCCGACGAGCCGACAAGGGGGAGGTGAGGAAAGACCGACCCCGAACCCCCCCTCCCACCAAACACACCTTGAGCGACAAGCTGCAAACCACCACCTGAGGGACCACTTCACGCGGGAGCTCGTGACCTCATTCGAGAGAACGAGTGCAACGAAGAAGGGAAAGCGAAGTGGCAATTGAGAAGAGTGCAGGGTAAGACGGGGGGGGGAGAATGGACAATGACTGCAGAGAGTGGGCAAGAGAGAAACAAGACAATAACTCCTGGGAGGAGGTCACCGCACTAGCGGGAAAGTTAGTGCCGGGGGGGATGCAGCAGAGCAAGGCCGTGGCGCACCCGGGGTGGGGGGTGGGGGCGGGGGGGGGGGGGGGGGGGGGGTCCTTCAGTAGAAGAGCGACCACGACACCACACAACCCTGCCATGGCAAACTCTGCAAGACGTGTCAGATTATTGATATGGGTACCACCATTTCACCACCAGGTACGCGGCACATACTCGTGCGGCTCGGCCAATGTAGTCTACCTCATACGCTGCAGGAAAGGATGTCCCGAAGCGTGGTACATTGGCGAGACCATGCAGACGCTGCGACAATGAGTGAATGGACATCGCGCGACAATCACCAGGCAGGAATGTTCCCTTCCAGTCGGGGAACACTTCAGCAGTCAAGGGCATTCAGCCTCTGATCTCCGGGCAAGCGTTCTCCAAGGTGCCCTTCAGGACGGGTGACAACGCAGAATTGCTGAGCACAAACTGATAGCGAAGTGCCGCACGCATGAGTACGGCCTCAACTAGGATCTTGGATTCATGTCGCATTACATTCACCCCCCCCCCCCCCAAATCTGCCCTGGGTTTGCAAAATCCTACCAACTATCCTGGCTTGAGAGACAATTCAAAACACTTTAACCTGTGATTATCCCTCTCTCCAGTCACACCGTCTGGACTTGTAAAGACTTAATTACCTGCAAAGACTTGTATTCAAAGTATCATCTTGCATCATTGACTTTGTCTATATATGTGGTTGTGGAACCTACCTCTTCACGCACCTGAGGAAGGAGCTGTGCTCCGAAACCTAGTGATTCAAAATGAACCTGTTGGATTTTAACCTGGTGTTGTAATACTGCTTACTACACTTTCTCTGGACTACACAGGCTGATGCATTTGGCAGGTTCTGCATTCCTATACATATTGATTAAAATCTCTGTTGATTCCAGGCCAATATACCGATTGTCGTGCCTGTCTCCGACATGTTTCTATGCCCTGATGACCCTCGTGCATCTGTTGCAGATATCCTTGTTGAAGACTTGCAAGAATCACTATCCTATCTCCCTCGAGCAGGAAGCCACCTATTACAGTGAGGCAACCTTTGATACTTCGAAAGGCAGATTGACATCCATTGGGCCATCCTTCTTTGAGGTATTTCATCATCCTCTGGAGCGTGGAATCTTTTTCTGTTTCGACTTTGATGATGCATAGTTGTCGGTCAGACACTGGTCGTATCCCGGCAATTAAAGATGCTTGAGCTTCCACTATGTGTACTATATCTGGATCTGATGTGTCAGTATCAGTGGCAACTCTGAATAAACATAGAACATAGAACAGTACAGCACAGAACAGGTCCTTCGGCCCTCGATGTTGTGCCGAGCATTGTCCGAAACCAAGATCAAGCTATCCCACTCCCTGTCATTCTGGTGTGCTCCATATGCCTATCCAATAACTGCTTGAAAGTTCCTAAAGTGTCCGACTCCACTATCACAGCAGGCAGTCCATTCCACAGCCTAACCACTCTCTGAGTAAAGAACCTACCTCGGATATCCCTCCTATATCTCCCACCCTGAATCTTATAGTCATGCCCCCTTGTAACAGCTACATCCACCCGAGGAAATAGTCTCTGAACGTCCACTCTATCTATCCCCCTCATCATCTTATAAACCTCTATTAAGTCGCTTCTCATCCTCCTCCGCTCCAAAGAGAAAAGCCCTAGCTCCCTCAAACTTTCCTCATAAGACATATCCTGCAAACCAGGCAGCATCCTGGTAAATCTCCTTTGCACCCTTTCCAATGCTTCCACATCCTTGCTATAATGAGGTGACCAGAACTGCACACAATACTCCAAATGTGGTCTCACCAGGGTCATGTACAGTTGCAGCATAACCCCGCGGCTCTTAAACTCAAGCCCCCTGTTAATAAACAGTAACATACTATAAGCCTTCTTCACGGCTCTATCCACTTGAGTGGCAACCTTCAGAGATCTGTGGACATGAACCCCAAGATCTCTCTGTTCCTCCACATTCCTCAGAACCCTGCCGTTGACCCTGTAATCCGCATTCAAATCTTTTCTATCAAATGAATCACCTCGCACTTATCAGGGTTAAACTCCATCTGCCATTTTTTGGCCCAGCTCTGCATCCTATCAATGTCTCTTTGCAGCCTACAACAGCCCTCCAACTCATCCACTACTCCACCAATCTTGGTGTCATCAGCAAATTTACTGACCCACCCTTCAGCCCCCTCCTCCAAGTCATTGATAAAAATCACACATAGAAGAGGACCCAGCACTGATCCCTGTGGTACACCGCTGGTAACTGGTCTCCAGTCTGAAAATATTCCATCCACCACCACCCTCTGTCTTTTGTGTGATAGTCAGTTACTTATCCAATTGGCCGAATTTCCCTCTATCCCACACCTCCTTACTTTCTTCATGAGCCGACCATGGGGAACCTTATCAAATGCCTTACTAAAATACATGTGTATGACATCAACTGCTCTACCTTCATCTACTCACTTAGTTACCTCATCCGGTTGCGGCTATGCGGAGCTAAGCCGCACGTTCGGCAGCTCCTGCTATTTAGGGACTTTTAGGCCGATTTGAGGGCCCCAAAGGCGCTGTTTTTACACATCCCGGTGGGGGAAGGTGCCTGGAGGAGCTTGCCCCACACTATATGGTGCTCACCCGGAGTGGGACGAAGAAAAAAGCTACAGCAGCTCCCCAAAAAAAACGGAGGAAGAAAAACAAAATGCCGGCCGGCGCAACACCCGAGGACTGGTGGAAGTGGGCGCAGGAGCAGCAGGCCTCTCTCCTGCTTTGTTTTGCGGAGCTGAAGGATGAGCTGCTGGACTCCATGAATGCAACTACGAACAAGCTACTTGGGACCCAGGCGGCCCAGGAGGTGTCTATTCGGGAGTTGCAGCGGCAGGCCGTTGAAAGGGAGGAGGAGGCCGTGGTCCTCATGGGGAAAGTGGAGTTGCATGAGGCACTCCATCAAAAGTGGGAAGACCGCTTGGAGGAGCTGGACGTTCGCACGGGACGAAAGAACTTGAGGATCCTGGGCCTGGCGGAGGGGCTGGAGGGGTCGGATCTCCCAGCGTATGTGACCACGATGCTGAGCTCGTTGATGGGAGCGGGGTCCTTCCATTTGCCCCTGGATCTTGAGGGAGCTCACAGAGTGATGGCCAGGAGGCCCAAGGCAAATGAGCCCCCGAGGGCGGTGCTGGTGCGGTTCCATCGATTCAGTGACCTGGAGTGTGTGCTGCGCTGGGCCAAGAAAGAGAGGAGCAGTAAATGGGAGAACTCGGTAGTGAGGATCTACCAGGACTGGAGTGCGGAGGTGGCTAAGCGGCGGGCCGGGTTCAACCGGACAAAGGCGGTGCTCCATGCCAAGCAGGTCAGGTTTGGAATGTTGCAGCCTGCGCGCCTGTGGGTGACATACAAGGGCCGGCACCATTACTTCGAGTCCCCGGAGGAGGCATGGGCCTTTGTACAGGCGGAGAAGCTGGACTCGAACTAGGGTCTGGGGACATACTATGGCAGTTGTTGAAAATGAAAATCGCTTATTGTCACGAGTAGGCTTCAATGAAGTTACTGTGAAAAGCCCCTAGTCGCCACATTCCGGCGCCTGTCCGGGGAGGCTGGTACGGATACATTCCGTACTGGGTTGAGAATGGTGTTGTTTCCGCTGTTGCTGTTTTGTTTCAACTTTTTTAACTTCGACATGTGTGTTATATATGCTGGTTTTCTTTTTGTTCTGTTTACGGGTGGGTTTGTCTGTTGGGTATGGTTGTGGGTTAGGTGGGGAGGGTTGGGAGTTTGTGTTCTATATGTTCTCTTCTGTACGGGGCTGGAGGTTGGGGTGAAACTGTTTTTTGGGGAACTGCGTCAGAAGGGTGGGGTGTGGCAGTGTGAAAGCGCGGGCTTTCCTCTGGTTTCTCGTGCTGCGGGGCAGGGGGGGTGGAGCTGGCGGTGGGGGCGGGGCCTCTACTGGTCTTCTTTCCTGCGCTGAAGCGGTGCCAAGGGGGTGTGGCAAGAGGGGGATGACCCCATGCCGGGAGGGGATGGGCGTTGGCGGGAGCTGCCGGGGTCAGCAGAAGTCAGCTGACTCACGGAAGTACCATGGAGGGTGCGTCGCGGCTAGGAGGGGTCTTAGCCTGGGGGGGGGGGGGGATACCGGGTTGCTGCTGGAATGACCAGGAAGGAGCTGGTGAGGGTCGGGGGGGAGAGGGAGAGGCCTTATCGCCATGGGGAACGGGTCGGGCGGGGTGTGCTGGCCTGGGGCGAACATCTGATAAGCTATGGCTAGACGGCGGGGGAGGGGGGCGGGTTGCCCTCTGATCCGGCTGATTACCTGGAACGTGAGGGGGCTGAACGGGCCGGTTAAGAGAACTAGGGTACTTTCGCATCTGAGGGGGTTGAAGGCGGACGTGGCTATGCTCCAGGAGACCCACCTGAAGGTGGTGGACCAGGTTCGTCTGAGGAAGGGGTGGGTGGGGCAGGTTTTTCACTCAGGATTGGACGCGAAGAACCGGGGGGGTGGCGATTCTGGTGGGGAAGAGGGTGGCGTTCGAGGCGGCTGAGTTGGTGTCGGACAAGGAGGGCAGGTATATTATGGTGAAGGGTGGCTGCAGGGAGAGAAGGTGGTGCTGGTGAATGTATATGCCCCGAATTGGGATGATGCTGGCTTCATGAGGCGCTTGTTGGGCCGCATCCTGGACCTGGAGGCAGGGGGCCTGATCATGGGGGGAGATTTTAACACGGTGCTGGATCCCACACTGGACAGGTCCAGTTCAAGGACGGGCAGGAGACCGGCGGCGGCCAAAGTGCTGAGGGGATACATGGACCAGATGGGAGGGGTGGATCCCTGGAGGTTTGGGAGACTGAGAGCGCGGGAGTATTCCTTTTTCTCTCATGTCCATAGGGTTTATTCCCGGATAGACCTTTTTGTCCTGAGCAGGGGATTGATTCCGAGGGTGCAGGACGCCGAGTACTCGGCCATAGCGATTTCGGACCATGCCCCGCACTGGGTTGAGTTGGAGATGGGAGAGGTGCGGGACCAGCGCCCGCTCTGGCGCCTGGATGTGGGGATGCTGGCTGATGAGGAGGTGTGTAAGAGGGTTCGGAGAAGCATTGAGGGGTATCTGGACACCAATGATACGGGGGAGGTCCGGGTGGGGATGGTCTGGGAGGCTCTGAAAGCAGTGACCCGGGGGGAGCTGATCTCCATCCGGGCCCACAGGGAAAGGAGGGAGAGGAAGCAGAGGGAGAGACTGGTGGGGAAGCTCTTGGATGTGGACAGGAGATATGCGGAGGCACCGGAGGAAGGGCTGCTGGGGGAATGGCGCAGTTTGCAGGCCAAATTTGACTTGCTGACCACCAGAAAGGCGGAGACACAGTGGAGGAGGGCGCAGGGCGCGGTATATGAGTATGGAGAGAAGGCGAGCAGGATGTTGGCGCATCAGCTCCGTAGGCGAGATGCGGCTAGGGAAATTGGTGGAGTGAAGGATGGGTGTGGAAATGTAGTGCAGAAGGGGACAGAAGTAAACGGGGTCTTTAGGGACTTTTATGAGGAATTGTACCGGTCAGAACCTCCGAGGGGGAGAGAGGGGATGGAGAGCTTCATGAACAGGCTATGTTTCCCGAGGTTTCAAGAGGGGCTGGTAGAGGGGCTGGGGGCGCCGGTAGAGCTGGAGTAGCTAGTCAGGGGATTGGACAAATGCAGTCAGGTAAGGCCCCGGGGCCGGACGGGTTCCCGGCGGAATTTTACAAAAAATATGCGGACCTGGTGAGTCCCCTGCTGGTGCGAACCTTCAATGAGGCATGGGAGGGGGGGGGCTTTGCCCCCGACGATGTCGCGGGCACTGATCTCTCTGATCCTTAAGCGGGATAAGGACCCCTTGCAGTGTGGATCATACAGGCCTATCTCGCTCCTCAATGTAGACGCTAAGTTGCTGGCAAAGATCCTGGCTACCAGGATAAGAGGATTGTGTGCCAGAGGTGATACACGAAGATCAGACAGGATTTGTCAAGGGGCGACAGCTCAACACGAATGTGCGGAGACTGCTAAATGTTATCATGATGCCGGCAGTGGAGGGGGAGGCGGAGATAGTGGTGGCGCTGGACGCAGAGAAAGCTTTCGATAGAGTTGAGTGGGGGTACCTGTGGGAGGTGCTGGAGCGGTTTGGATTTGGGGAGGGATTTATCAAATGGGTGAGGCAGCTCTACGCGGCTCCGATGGCGAATGTAGTCACAAATGGAAGGAGATCAGAGTACTTTAGGCTCTACCGTGGGACCAGGCAGGGGTGCCCCCTGTCCCCCCTGCTCTTTGCATTGGCGATTGAACTGCTGGCTATGGCGTTGAGGGAGTCAGGGAGATGGAGGGGTCTGGTGCGGGGTGGGGAGGAACACCGGGTATCGCTGTATGCGGACGACCTGCTGTCATATGTGGCGGACCCAGAGGGGGGAATGCCGAGGGTGATGGAGATGTTAGCGGAATTTGGGGGCTTTTCGGGCTATAAGCTAAATTTAGGAAAGAGCGAGGTATTTGTAGTGCACCCGGGGGATCAAGAGGAGGGAATTGGGTGGCTCCCTTTTAGGAGGGCAGTAAAGAGTTTCAGATACCTGGGGGTGCAGGTGGCCAGGAGTTGGGGGACTCTCCATAAGCTTAACTTCACCAGACTAGTGGAGCAGATGGAGGAGGAATTTAAAAGGTGGGACATGGTGCCGCTGTCGTTGGCGGGCAGAGTGCAGTCCGTCAAAATGACGGTTCTCCCGAGGTTCTTGTTCCTCTTCCAGTGTTTGCCCATCTTTATCCCTAGGGCCTTTTTTAAAAGAGTGACCAGCAGCATCATGGGCTTTGTTTGGGCGCATGACACCCCGAGGGTGAAAAGGGTCTTCTTGGAGCGGGGTAGAGATGGGGGGTGCTGGCATTGCCCAATCTCTCGAGGTACTACTGGGCGGCCAACGTGTCGATGGTGCGCAAGTGGATGATGGAGAGGGAGGGGGCAGCATGGAAACGGATGGAGAGAGCGTCCTGTGGGGATACGAGCCTGGGGGCCCTGGTAACGGCGCCGTGGCCGCTCCCTCCCACGAGGTATACCACGAGTCCGCGGCTCGAGGTGGCGGCTACCCTCAAGATTTGGGGGCAGTGGAGGCGACATAGGGGAGAAGTGGGGGGCTCGATGGAGGCTCCGTTGAGGTGGAACCATAGGTTTGTCCCGGGGAACATGGATGGGGGGATTTCAGGGGTGGTACAGAGCGGGCATCAGACAGCTGAGGGACCTGTTTATCGACGGGAGGTTTGCGAGCCTGGGGGAGTTGGGGGAGAAATTTTGGCTCCCCCAGGAAACATGTTTAGGTATCTGCAGGTAAAGGCATTTGCCAGACGACAGGTGGAGGGATTCCCTTCGCTTCCCGCGAGGGGGGTGAGTGACAGGGTGCTTTCGGGGGTATGGGTCGGAGAGGGGAAGATATCCGATATCTACAAGCTTATGCAGGAGGTGGAAGAGGCGTCAGTAGAGGAGCTGAAAACTAAGTGGGAGGGGGAACTGGAGGAACAGATTGAAGATGGGACATGGGCTGATGCCCTGGAAAGGGTTAATTCTTCCTCCTCGTGTGCACGGCTTAGCCTCACTCAATTCAAGGTGCTGCATAGGGCCCACATGACTGGGATGAGGATGAGTAGGTTCTTTGGGGGTGAAGACAGGTGTGTCAGGTGTTCGGGGAGTCCAGCAAACCCATATGTTCTGGGCATGCCCGGCACTGGAGGAGTTCTGGAAGGGGGTGGCGAGGACGGTGTCAAGGGTGGTGGGATCCAGGGTCAAGCCAGGATGGGGACTTGCGATCTTCGGGGTTGGGGTGGAGCCGGGAGTGCAGGAGGCGAAAGAGACCGGTGTGCTGGCCTTTGCGTCCCTAGTAGCCCAGCGAAGGATTTTGCTACAGTGGAAGGACGCGAGGCCCCCAAGCGTGGAGACCTGGATCAATGACATGGCGGGTGTCATTAAGCTAGAGAAGGTCAAATTCGCCCTGAGAGGATCGGTGCAAGGGTTCTTTAAACGGTGGCAACCTTTCCTCGACTTTCTGGCTCAACGATAGGGACAGTAGCAGCAGCAACCCGGGGGGGTTGGGGGGTGGGGGGGGGGGGGGGGGGAAGGGTCACTATGTTTGTCTATTTTATTTAAATTTGATTTATTTAATTTAAATTTATGGTTAAGTTCTCTTGTTGGGGTTGGGGGGGGTTGGTGGTGGGGGGGATGGAATACATGTGTTGATACAGTTTGGGGGGAGTTGCGGGTGTTATGTAGTTTGTTGCATATTATTGCGTGTTGTTACATTTTTATATATTTTCTGTAAAAAATTCCAATAAAAATTATTTAAAAAAAAAGAATTCAATCAAATTTGTGAGACAAAACTTATCCTTCATGAATCCGTGTTGACTATCCCAGATTAAGCTGCATCTTTCCAAATGGTCATAAATCCTATCCTTCAGGACCTTTTCCATTAACTTACCGACCACCGAAGTAAGACTAACTGACCTATAATTACCAGGGTCATTCCTATTCCCTTTCTTGAACAGAGGAACAACATTTGTCACTTTCCAGTCCTCTGGCACTATTCCCGTGGACAGTGAGGACCCAAAGATCAAAGCCAAAGGCTCTGCAATCTCATCCCTTGCTTCCCAAAGAATCCTTGGATGTATCCCATCTGGCCCAGGGGACTTGTCGACCCTCAGGTTTTTCAAAATTGCTAATACATCCTTCCTCAGAACATCTACCTCCTCCAGCCTACCAGCCTGTATCACACACTCATCCTCAAAAACATGGCCCGTCAGCTTGATCCACACTGAAGAAAAGTATTCATTCAACACCTCCTATTTCTTCTGACTCCATGCACAAGTTCCCACTATTATCTTTCACCGGCCCTACACTCACCCTGGTCATTCTTTTATTTCTCACATAAGAGTAAAAAGCCTTGGGGTTTTCCTTGATCCGACCCGCCAAGGAATTCTCATGCTCCCTCCTAGCTCTCCTAAGCCCTTTTTTTTTTAGCTCATTCCTGGCTACCTAGTCACCCTCAAGCGACACAACTGAACCTTGTTTTCCCAGCCTTACATACACTTCCTTTTTCCTCTTGACAAGACATTCAACCTCTTTTGTGAACCATGGTTCCCTCACACGGCCATTTCCTCCCTGCCTGACAGGGACATACCTATCAAGGACACGCAGTATTTGTTCCTTGAACAAGCTCCACTTTTCATTTGTGCCTTTCCCTGACAGTTTCTGTTCCCATCTTATGCTCCCTAATTCTTGCTGAATCGCATCATAATTACCCCTCCCCTGATTATAAACCTTGCCCTGCCGTATGGCCCTATACCTTTCCATTGCAATAGTGAAAGATACCGAATTGTGGTCACTATCTCCAAAGTGCTCTCCCACAAACAAATCTAACACTTGGCCCGGTTCATTACCCAGTACCAAATCCAATGTGGCCCCACCTCTTGTCGGCCTATCCACATATTGTGTCAGGAAACCCTCCTGCACACACTGTACAAAAACTGCCCCATCCGAACTGTTCGACCTGTAGAAGTTCCAATCAATATTTGGAAGGTTAAAGTCACCCATGCCAACTACCTTGAGACCTCTACACCTATCCATAATCTGTTTTGCAATTTCTTCCTCCACATCTCTGTTACTATTTGGAGGCCGATAGAAAACTCTGAACAATGTGACCGCTCCTTTCCTGTTTCTAACTTCGGCCCATATTACCTCAATAGGCAGATCCCCTTCGAACTGCCTTTCTGCAGATGTTAAACTATCCTTGATTAACAATGCTACTCTTCCACCTCTTTTACCACCTTCCCTACTCTTACTGAAACATTTATACACCGGTACTTCCAACACCCATTCCTGTCCCTGTTCTAACCATGTCTCCAAAATGGCCACAACATCGTAGTCCCAAGTACCAAGCCACGCTCCAAGTTCACCTACCTTATTCCGGATGCTCCTTGCATTGAAGTAGACACACTTCAACCCACCTTTCAGAGTGCTGGTACACTCCTGCGACCTTGATACAGTCCTCAGTACCTCACTACTCTCAACACTGGCTTTTGGACTACAGCTCATTTTCCCAGCCCCCTGACAAATTAGTTTAAATCCCCCCGAAGAGCCGTAGCAAATTTCCCTCCCAGGAAATTAGTGCCCCTCTGGTTCAGGTGCAAACCATCCTGTCTGTACAGGTCCCAACTTCCCCAGAATGTGCTCCAATTATCCAGGTAACTGAAACCCTCCCTCCTACAAAATCCCTGCAGCCATGTGTTTATCTGCACTCTCTCCCTGTTCCTCACCTCACCAGAATGTGGCACCGGCAACAAACCAGAGATGACAACATGGTTTGTCCTGGCTCTCAGCTTCCACCCTAGCTCCCTGAATTCCTATTTTAAATCCCCATCCCTTCTCTTACCTATGTCGTTGGTACCGATGTGTACCACAACTTGTGAATGTTCCCCCTCCCCCTTAAGGATTCTCAAAACACTGAGATGTCACGGACCCTGGCACCCGGGAGGCAACATACCATCCATGAGTCTCTTTCGCTGCCACAGAACTGTCTATCTGTCCCTCTAACTATCGAGTCCCCAATAACTATTGCTCTCCTCTCCCTCCTTCCCTTCTGAGCCACAGGGACGGACTCAGTGCTGGATATCCGTTCATCGTGGCTTACCCCTGGTAGGTCGTCCCCATCAATAGTATCCAAAACGGTATACTTGTTACTGAGGGGAACGACCACAGAGGATTCCTGCACTGACTGCTTCCTCCCAGCCCCTCTCACCATCACCCATCCATCTTGATTCTTCGGAGTACCTACATCCCTGAAGCTTCTATCTATGACCACCTCTGCCTCCCGAATAATCCAAAGTTCACCCAGCTCCAGCTCCAGTTCCCTAATGCAGTTTCTGAGGAGCTGGAGATAGGTGCACTTCCCACAGGTGAAATCAGCAGGGACACTGACAGCGTCCCTCACCTCAAATATTTTGCAAGAGGAACATTGCACTGCCTTCCCTGCCATCCCCTCTAGGTAAAAAAAAAGAAAAAGAAAGAAAGAGCTTACCTGATATTCACTCTACCCCTTAGGTTAGAGGAGGTGGAAGGGTGGGAAACACTACAAGTGTAGTGTCTAGGGTTTAGGAACTGCCCAACTTAAATACAGGTAAAAGTAAAACACTTAACCAGCAACCACTGCGCCCCACACAAGAACAGCAATCAGCTGTTATGGGACTGCACAAACAATTTAAATCTTTACCACTTACCCAGCAGTCACTCTGTCCTCACTCCGACCGGATTCAGCTGGAAACTCCCAATAGTAAGTTTTTTAAAAACTTACTCCACTTCTCAGCAAGCACTCACTCAGCAACCACTGCGCCCCGCACGATAACACCTCAGGGAAAAGAAAAACTACTTATCAGTCACCAGCCAATCATTTACCTGCAGGCTGTGTCGTCACGGTTAAACTTCTTTCTACTTCTACCGGCCCGCGAGTCTCCCTCTTTATCTTTACTCGGCTGGAATAACTTAATGGAATAAGGTATCCGCAACAAATACGTCTTCCCTTGGCTCTTCATGTTGGTCAGTCGAAGTCTTGGTTGTGTGAACCCTTTCAACTAGGTTTAATTTTTTGCAAGGATCCACCCCTATTAGCGATGACTTATCATCTTCCACAATCTCAAAGTTGATTGATATTTCAATGTCGACATTTCTAACAACGAGCCGGCAGGATCCTCTTGAAACTATGTTGTTCCCATTCTAATCGGTCAACCGACAAGTATGTTTGTTTATTAGCGCTGTTCTACAGTAGTCCCCCGTTATAACGCGGGTGTTGGGGTCCAAGACAGCCACCCGCGTTGCATCCGAGCCGCGGATATCCACGATGGGGGTTTTAAATTTATTTAAAAATCTATGCATGCGCTTCCCATTGTGAGTCTACGGGGGGCGGGGGGAGAGGTCAGACCCCCGTAGACTCACAATGGGAAGCGCATGCATAGATTTTTAAATAAATTTAAAACCCCCATCGTGGATCTAATTAAAACAAGCTCTCTGATTGCCACAGAATGAGGAGTTATTCCAGAGGGAAACCCACAGAAACTTACCAGGAATTCTGGTGGGTTTCACCAAACTGGAGGAAAGGATTGCCTTTCAAAAATATGTTCTGACCGCCACCGGTTTAAAGAACCTGTCTGCTGTGCAGGGTTGAGGCAGCTGTAGCTCTGCACTATCCACTTCCGGACGCTGTGTGAGCTGTTCCTCTCTCACTGAATCTCCCTCCAATCAGCCGGCAGTGTCAACTTCAGCGGCCGGCTCACTTTGATCCGGAGAGGGAAGCTGACAGTTGGGGTCCATAAGCCCCCCCTCCGCCGTATAACGGGGGACTACTGTATAAGCTTGTCTTGAACTCTTTTCTGTGATAATATTTGTGTGTGTTCCTGTCTCAATTTTAAATGGTATATCTGTGCCATTAATTTCTAAACATACAGTCCACTCTTTAATTATCTTTGAGAGCTGTTGTACTGGCTTGTCATTACACTCCAGCAAATTAATCCTAGTGATGCTTCAATCATGAAGGTATGCTTTAGCGTGTATGGTGAGAAATCTTCTCTAACAGTTAAGATATTAGATTTTTTACCTTCACTCTTTGCAGTCTGGATCGTTCTGTAGTCACTGCAGGACTTTTAAAATTTAGTTACTGGAGAAGCTGTTGAGAAATGACACTGCGCTGCAAAGTGGTTGAACTTGCAACAATTGGAACATAGTTTGTCTTTTCCCGGGCAATTATTTTTGACTGTTGGCGTGTCCACAGCATGTGCATGTCATCACGCTCGTGACATCACTCTCAAAATGGCCATTGTATGCAGGTTTTCTTTGCTGCGACACAGCATTAATGGCATCAGCCACCTTTCCCGATTTCGCGCACTTTTTGTTTGCCACAAACTCTGCATATTCAGAGGATGCCTGTTCACTGGCGTTGCACATATTTTTTTTTCTTAACATTTAGAGTACCCAATTATTTTTTCCAATTAAGGGGCAATTTAGCGTGGCCAATCCACCTAACCTGCACACCTTTTGGGTTTTGGTGGCAAAACCCGCGCAAACACAGGGAGAATGTGCAAACTCCACACGGACAGTGATCCAGGGCCGGGATTCAAACCCAGGTCCGCAGCACTGTAGGCAACAATGCTAACCACTGTGCCATTGTGCTGCCCTACGCGTTGCACATATTAATCGCGTCTTCTATCGATTGCATCGGTAGTCTCAGCAGTTTTTATGCAAAAGTTCATCTTTTATCCCAAATATAACTTGATCACAAAGCATAGAATGGGTTGCGGAGGAAACGTTACAGGACTGCACTCTTAACTTTAAAGATGCGATGAAAGAATCTACCGACTCCCCTCTTAACTGCTGCCTTTTTCTGAACATGTACCGTTCATAGGTCTCATTGACCTGCTTCTTGCAGTGTTCACTGAACATCTGTAGCACTCTGTTATATTTCGCTTTATCCTCATCAGCAGTGGGCAGCATGGTAGCGTAGTGGTTAGCACAGTTGCTCTAGAGCTTCAGGGTCCCAGGTTCGATTTCCGGATTGGATCACTGTCTGTACGGAGTCTGCACGTTTCCCCTGTGTCAGAGTGGGTTTCCTCTGGATGTTCCGGTTTCCTCCCACAGTCCAAAGATGTGCAGGTTAGGTGGATTGGCCATGCTAAATTGCCCTGAGTGTCCAAAAAAGGTTAGGTGGGGTTACGGGGATAGGATGGAGGTGCAGGGATGGGTTGGACGTATGGACTTAGGTAGGGTGCTCTTTCCAAGGGCCGGTGCAGACTCGATTGGCCGAATGGCCTGCTTCTGCACTGTAGGTTCTATGATACTATGAAATTCAAAGGAATTATAAAGTTCTAATGCTTACATGCCAGCCAAATTTAATAGGAGTGATATTTTACGCTGATCGGTGGCATTTTCCAGTGTGGAGGCAGACAGAAAAACTTCAAACTGCTGTTTAAAGAATGCCCAGTTTTGGCATAGTTTACCTTTTGTCCTGAAGTAGTCAGGCTTCTCGAGACTCCCCACCTTACGATTTGCCTTCTATGTAGAATTTCTGATCGTTGTTGCGGCTTGATTTTTAACTTCAATCTTCTTATGGTAACCTTTTCTAATCTAACTGCCTCTTACTTATAGAAATAAACTCCTGGTACCATGTGGTGTTCCTTGTGTTGCTAAATTCAGGATGGTTGGCATTGTTCAGAAAGACCACAAAATATCTTTAACTTAAACAAAGCTATACATTTATTAACACTACTAATTTGGATTCGACATGTACTCCTAAATAATACACAGTTGATAATTAACATATAATCTGCACTCACCTACAACAAATCACAACACTATTATAAACTATGATCTGCTCTTACTCACACTATCTTTCCTTCAGTCTGTACTCTAGCTTACTCCTTCACTTTCCTCACCAGAAGGCTTGGTAGAAATGTCTTATATACCTGTAACTCTAGCTACATCTCGTGGCTGATATAGACATTGCATTAACTGTTGCAGTTCTTACATTTATGATAATACCACAATCCACACTACGGCACCTGGTTGTGCATGCTCACGGAGAATTCAGAATGTCTAATTCACCTACCAAGCACGTCTTTCGGGACTTGTGAGAGGAAACTGGAAACGTGGGAAACCCACGCAGACACGGGGAGAACGTGCAGACTCCGCATTGACAGTGATCCAAGCTGGGAATCAAACTTGGGTTCCTAGTGATGTGAAGCGACGGTGCTAACCACTGTGTTACCGTGCCGCCCCAGCAAACTCAAATCTCTAGTCCCTTGTATTGTGCTGGTAAACCTGAGTCTGACCACTTTGTCCCAGAATATTACTTTGCATCAGTACGGAGGAGTTCAAAACCTATAGTGACTTACCTAATATTAGACCTATAAAGGGAATAAATAAAAGCCCAATGCCAACATTCCGGCCAGTTTCCATCGCTTTTTCGTGGTCCTTTAGTCTTTGTAATGCTTCCTCTGCCAGCTGCAGTGATGATTCCGCTTCCTGCAAACATTTTACATTCATTTCCTTCTCCTCTTCAATAGTTTTTAGTTGGTGTTGCAAAGATTCTAATTGCCCTTTCTTATCCTCCAACTCTTTCTGCAACTTGCCTTTCTCCTCAGTTAACTTCTCACACTCTGATTGAATCTTTCGCACATAACCAGAGGCAACGTTAGAAGCTTGATGAGCCTCTTTGTGTGCTTCATTAACCAACTTCCGAATCATTTCGGTATCCATCTCACACAGGGTCTTGCTGCCGACGGCAATCATTTTCATTACCAATGACTCAATGGCTTTGAGCTCTTTGAAAAGACAGCCTCGGATTTCCTTGATAGCTTCTTCATAGGTGAAACAGTTCGCAACGTCCATGATTCTGGCAACATTTCTATAAATGTAAAAAAGACATGAATCATACACTGAGTCTACTGTCCCCATCAAACACTCCCAGGACAGGTACAGCACGGGGTTAGATACAGAGTAAAGCTCCCTCTACACTGTCTCCTTCAAATATTCCCAGGACAGGTCCAGCATGGGATTAGTTACAGAGTAAAGCTCCCTCTACACTGTCTCCTTCAAATATTCCCAGGACAGGTCCAGCACGGGATTAGTTACAGAGTAAAGCTCCCTCTACACTGTCCCCATTAAACACTCCCAGGACAGGTACAGCACGGAGTAGATACAGAGTAAAGCTCCCTCTACACTGTCCCCATTAAACACTCCCAGAACAGGTACAGCACGGGGTAGATACAGAGTAAAGCTCCCTCTACACTGTCCCCAACAAACACTCCCAGGACAGGTACGGCACGGGGTTAGATAGAGAGTAAAGCTCCCTCTACACTGTCCCCAACAAACACTCCCAGGATAGGTACAGCACGGGGTTAGATACAGAGTAAAGCTCCCTCTACGCTGTCCCCATCAAACATTCCCAGGACAGGTCCAGCATGGGATTAGTTACAGAGTAAAGCTCCCTTTACACTGTCCCCATCAAACAGTCTCAGGACAGGTACAGCACGGGGTTAGATACTGAGTAAAGCTCCCTCTACACTGTCTCCATCAAACACTGCCAGGACAGGGACAGCACAGGATTAGATACAGAGTAAAGCTCCCTCTACACTGTCCCCATCAAACACTCCCAGGACAGGTACAGCACGGGGTTAGATACAGAGTAAAGCTCCCTCTGCACAGTCCCCATCAAATACTTCCAGGACAGGTACAGCACGAGGTTATATACAGAGTACAGCTCTCTCTGCACTCTCCCCATCAAACCCTCCCAGACAGGTACAGCATGGCGTTAGATACAGAATAGAGCTCCCTCTCCACTGACCCGATCAAGCACTCTCAGGACACATACAGCACAGGGTTCGATACAGATTAAAGGTCACTCTACAGAGAATTAAAGTTTCTCCAAATATATAAAACAAAAAAGAGTGCCTGAGGTAAATATTGGTATTTTAGATGATGAGAAGGGAGATTTAAAATGGGAGATGAGGAAATGGCTGAGGAACTGAACAGGTTTTTTAGGTCGGTTTTCACAGTGGAAGTCAAAAATAACATGCCAGTGACTGATGGAAATGAGGCTATGACAGGTGAGGACCTTGAGAGGATTGTTATCACTAAGGAGGTAGTGATGGGCAAGCTAATGGGGCAAAAGGTAGACAAGTCTCCTGGCCCTAATAAAAACAAATTACTGCCGATGCTTGAATCTGAAATTAAAGAGAAAGTTCTGGAAAATCTCAGCAGGTCTGGCAGCATCAAATATATAAGTCTCCTGGCCTTGATGGAATGCATCCCAGGGTACTAAAAGAGATGGTGAGGGAAATTGCAAATGCATTCGTGATAATGTACCAAAATTCTCTAGACTCTGGGGTGGTCCCGGTGGATTGGAAATTAGCAAACGTGACACCACTGTTTAAAAAAGGAGGTTGGCAGAAAGCGGGTAATTATCGGCCAGTTAGCTTAACTTTGGTAGCAGGGAAGATGCTGGAATCTATCATCAAGGAAGAAATAGCAAGGCATCTGGATGGAAATTGTCCCATTGGCCAGACGTAGCATGGGTTCGTAAAGGGCAGGCCTTGCCTAACTAATTTAGTGGAATTTTTTGAGGACATTACCAGTGCAGTAGATAACGGGGAGCCAATGGATGTGGTATATCTGGATTTCCAGAATGCTTTTGACAAGGTGCCACACAAAAGGTTGCTGCATGAGATAATGGTGCATGGCATTAAGGGTAAAGTAGTAGCATGGATAGAGGATTGGTTCATTAATAGAAAGCAAAGAGTGGGGTTTAATGGGTGTTTCTCTGGTTAGCAATCAGTAGCTAGTAGTGTCCCTCAGGGATCAGTGTTGGGCCCACAATTGTTCACAATTTACATAGATGATTTGGAGTTTGGGACCAAGTGTAATGTGTCCAAGTTTGCAGACGACACTAAGATGAGTGGTAATGCAGAAACTGTAGACGATACTGGAAGTCTGCAGAGAAATGTGGATAGATTAAGTGAATGGGCTAGGGTCTGGCAGATAGTATACAATGTTGACAAATGTGAGGTTATCCATTTTGGTCAGAATAACAGCAAAAGGGATTATTATTTAAATGATAAAATATTAAAACATGCTGCTGTGCAGAGAGACCTGGGTGTGCTAGGGCATGAGTCGCAAAAAGTTGGTTTACAGGTGTAACAGGTGATTAAAAAGGCAAATGGAGTTTTGTCCCTCATTGTAGAAGGGATGCTGTTTAAGACTAGGGAGGTAATGCTGCAATTATATAAGGTGTTAGTGAGGCCACACCTGGAGTAGTGTATTCAGTTTTGGTCTCCTTACCTGAGAAAGGATGTACTGGCGCTGGAGGGTGTGCAGAGGAGATTCACTAGGTTAATCCCAGAGCTGAAGGGGTTCGATTACGAGGAGAGTTTGAGTAGACTGGGACTGTACTCGTTGGAATTTAGACGGATGAGGGGGGATCTTACAGAACAATATAAAATTATGAAGGGAGTAGATAGGATAGATATGGGCAGGTTGTTTCCACTGGTGGGTGAAAGCAGAACTAGGGGGCATAGCCTCAAAATAAGGGGAAGTAGATTTAGAACTGAGATTAGGAGGAACTTCTTCACCCAAACCTGGTAGAGGTTAGTCCAGGCCTCCAGGTTTTGCTATCCAATGTGCAAACACTGATCAGCTTTGACTGACAATCCCAGTTCAGTGCTGTCGCCACAAATTTGAAAGCACCGAGTGACCTGTACTCTGAATCTAACCCCGTGCTGTACATGCCCTGGGAGTGTTTGATGGGGACAGTGTAGAGGACGTTTAGTCTGTATCTAACCCAGTACTGTACCTGTCCTAGGAGTGTTTGATGGGGACAGTGTGGAGGGAGCTTTACTCTGTATCTAACCCCGTGCTGTACCTGCCCTGGGAGTGTTTGATGGGGACAGTGTGGAGGGAGCTTTACTCTGTATCTAACCCCGTGCTGTACCTGCCCTGGGAGTGTTTGATGGGGACAGTGTAGAGGGAGCTTTACTCTGTATCTAACACTGTGCTGTACCTGTCCTGGGAGTGTTTGATGGGGACAGTGTAGAGGGAGCTTTACTCTGTATCTAACCCCATGCTGTACCTGTCCTGGGAGTGTTTGCTGGGGACAGTGTAGAGGGAGCTTTACTCTGTATCTAACCCCGTGCTGTACCTGTCCTGGGAGTGTTTGATGGGGACAGTGTAGAGGGAACATTACTCTGTATCTAACCCCGTGCTGTACCTGTGGGGAGTGTTTGATGGGGACAGTGTAGATGGAGCTTTACTCTGTATCTAACCCCGTGCTATACCTGTCCTGGGAGTGTTTGATGGGGACAGTGTAGAGGGAGGTTTACTCTGTATCTAACCCCGTGCTGTACCTGTCCTGGGAGTGATTGATGGGGACAGCAAATCTATGGAAACACCTGCCCAGTGAAGCAGTTTAGGCTCCTTCATTAAATGTTATCAAGATAAAGATCGATAGTTTTTTGAAGAATAAAGGAATAAAGGGTTATTGTGTTCGGGTGGGAGAGTGAAGCGGAGTCCACAAATGATCAGCCATGATCTCATTGAATGGCGGAGCAGACTCGAGGGGTAAGATGGCCTACTCCTGCTCCTCATTCTCTCGCTACACTGTCCCCATCAAACACTCCCAGGACAGGGACAGCACGGGGTTAGATATAGAGTAAAGCTCCCTCTACACTGTCCCCATCAAGCACTCCCAGGACAGGTTCAGCACGGTGTTAGATACAGAGTAAAGCTCCCTCTACACTGCCCCGGCAAACACTCCCAGGACAGGTACAGCACGGGGTTAGATACAGAGTAAAGCTCCCTCTACACTGTCCCCATCAAACACTCCCAGGACAGGTACAGCACGGGGTTAGTTACAGAGTAAAGCCCCCTCTAGACTGTCCCCATCAAGTACTCCCAGGACAGGTACAGCACGGGATTAGATTCAGAGTAAAGCTCCATCTACACTGTCCCCGTCAAACACTCCCAGGACAGGTACAGCACGGGGTTAGATACAGAGTAAAGCTCCCTCTAGACTGTCCCCATCAAATACTCCCAGGACAGGTACAGCACGGGATTAGATTCAGAGTTCAAATTTGTGGCGACAGCACTGAAGTGGGATTGTCAGTAAAGCTGATCAGTGTTTGCACATTGGATAGCAAAACCTGGAGGCCTGGACTAACCTGTACCAATCCAAGACATCACAGCATGGACAACAGCTTAGTGTTTGGAGAACTTCTTCCAGGGAACATCATTACAAACTCAGTTCAGGACCAACTTTTCCAAAACACTCCCTGACCTGACTCTCAATAATGGAGGGAGTTGATAGATTGATAGAGTGTTGCAGTGCAGAAGAAGGTGTCTGTTTCGTTGGGTGCTCGTGTTCTCGCCAGGAATCTCGTTTTCTCTTCAATGATCCTCCTATATTCATCCTTTTGAAATAAAAATCCAATTCTCTTTCAAATTAACTTTCAGTCCCTCCTTCCAATACACATGTGGTGAAGGAGACCACAGTTTAACAGCTCTCAGTTTATCTATCTCCTGTTTTCCCTCCTGTTTCTCTCGGTGAGAATCTTTGTTTCCTGTTCCTTCTTTCCCCATTTTCATTTCATTTCCAAACAGTGGAATCAATCACTGCTTTGTCACGAAACACCTCTGCGTTTCACTCACCCCTTTATTGGCTTCTCCTCCTTCAGTTCCGCTGACACTTTCTCCTTTATTGATGCTTCTCTCTTGGGGTCATCCAGCCTCACTTCTTTCCTAATGCTCCAGCACGAATGGAAAGGCTGATAAGAGCCTCCCCATTTGATCCCAGTCCCTTGACCATTAGTTTCCTCATCGCCCACAGATTCTTGTTCCCCATTCCCTGACTCCAGAAACCTCATTCCCCAGTCCAAATGGGTCCTCCTATTTTTAAACCTTCCCAGATTTCTGAGACTCTTGAGTTCAGGTATTCCTCATGTGGACAACCCTGACTCTGTCATCCTTGGTGCTGAGCTTCCCCTCGGCTCATCACCCTGAACTTATGGTCTGGTCTGGCAAAGTCTATGAGCCCGAGGCGTGAACACTATTTGATCATGAGATTGGATGAGACTTACTCTGCTGGGAAACTAACAGGGGAGGCAGTGGTGGTGGTGGCATAGTGGTATTGTCACTGTACTAGTAATCCAGAGATCCAGAGTTCAAATCCTGCCACTGCAGATGGTGAAATTTGAATTTAATAATAATCTGGAACTAAAGGTATAATGATGACCATACCAATAAAAATTGTCATAAAAGCCCATCTAGTTCACTAATATCCTTTTGGGAAGGAAATCTGCTGTCCTTACCTGGTCTGGCTGACATGTGACTCCAGATCCACAGCAATGTGGTTGACTCTTAACTGTCCCCTCAAAGGCAAATAGGGCAATAAATGCTGGCGCAGCCTGCGTCGCCCAAGTCCAATAAACAAATTAAATATCTGATTTCCCAGACTGGGACGAGCTCAGGAGGGTTTATTTAATTCCAGAAATCACTCTGTCATTCTGAGAGGGTGAGGAACACTAACTTACTGTCCTACTATCTTTTTATACAAACTTAAAGTGGCCAATTCTTTTTTTCCAATTAAGGCACAATTAAACGCAGCCAATCCAGCTACCTACCCTGGCATATCTTTGGGTATCTACGCAGACACGGGGAGAATGTGCAAACTCCACTTGGAGAGTGACCCGGGGCCGGGATCGAACTCGGGTACTCGGCGGCGTGAGGCTGCAGTGCCACCGTGCTGCCTCGTGCCACTGTTGACGGAATGCTGCACTGTCACAAAGGGTAACTTTGTGATGAGACATTAAACAAAGACCTGGTCTTGTCTCTGAGCTGGATGAACACTATTCCACCATTGTGAATAAAAGGAGGGACGTTCTCCCAGCAATATTTGTCCTTCAACCAACATCAGTAAAACAGATTATCTCTCACTATCACACCGCTGTTTGTGAAATCCTGCTTTGCTCAAATTGGCTTTTGAAGAAGCTAACTTAAAGATTGCCTTAGGTCAAAGGAAGCGGCTCATAATCTTGCCAGAAAAGTGGTGCAGCTGAGGATTGGGAGAAATTTCGAACCCGACAAAGGAAGAACAAGGAACTTATGAAGGATGGAAAAAGAGAATTTGAATACATGCCAGCGAGAAAGATAAAGTTGGACTGTAAAAGTTTGTTTAGGTATGTGTAAAGGAAATTCAATAGATTCTGGAAAGGTTCCTGTGGACTGGAAAGCAGCACATGTGAGGAAGGGAGAGGGAGAATGGAGGACGACAGACGTGTTAATTTGACGCCAATAGTCGGGAAAACGCTAGAATATATTATAAAGGATGTAATAGCTGGGCACTTAGAAAATTATGATACTATTGGGCAGAGTCAACGGGGATTTATGAAAGGGAAATCATGTTTAATAAACCTGTTGGGTGTTTTCTGAGGATGTTAAAATAAAGGCAGAGTATTTCTTAAATAGTGAGAAGTTGGGAAGTGTTGATGTCCGAAGGACCTGGGTGTCTTTGTCCTTGAGTCACTGAAAGGTGGCTGCCAGGTGGTACGTTGCCTTCATTATAAAGAGATTTGAGGACAGGAATAAAAGGCTCTTGCTGGTTTTGTACTGAGACTCGGTAAGATCACATTTGGAGCTTTGTGCAACGTTTTCATCTCCTTATCTAAGGAAGGATACACTTGCCATAGAGGGAATGCAATGGAGGTTCAGCAGATTAATTGCTGGGATGGCAGGATTGTCTTATGTTAAGAGATTGTGCAGACTGGGATTGTATTCTGTGCAGTTTCAAAGAATGAGGGGTGATCTCATTGAAAGGGGCAGCATGTGGGCAGCACGGTAGCACAGTGGTTAGCACAGTTGCCTCACAGCTCCAGGGTTCAATTCCCAGCTGGGTCACTGTCTGTGCGGAGCTGCACATCCTCCCCGTGTCTGAGTGGGTTTCCTCCGGGTGCTCCAGTTTCCTCCCACAGTCCAAAGATGTGCGGGTTAGGTGGATTGGCCGTGATAAATTGCCCTTAGTGTCCAAAAAGGGTTAGGTGGGGTTACTGGGTTACGGGGATATGATGGAGGTGTGGGCTTAGGTTGGGTGCTCATTCCAAGGGCCGGTCCAGACTTGATGGACCAAGTGGCCTCCTTCTGCACTGTAAATTCTATGATTCTATGTCCCTATGTTGAGTGTTTCCTTTGTATCAACAGTGACTGCATTTCGAAACAAATCATTGGTTCGAAAGCACTTTGGAATGTTCTGCGGTTACCAAGGATCTTGTAGGAATGCAAGTCTGGTGTTGTAGAAGTGCCATCAGAAATCATTCCATACAATGCTCTTGATTTACTTTCATTGGCTCAGGTTTTGAGTATTATGCCAAAGAAGTCAGGCCCTCCCTCAGTGTGAAGGTATCACACATCCCTGGTTTCACTTCTTCCACTCCCTATTCTTTTTTCTTTCATACAACCATATCCTGATTATTGTATGGGAAATGCACCCAGATTATTCTCAAATTATCTGAAGTTTGTATATCTGAGAATTCCTTTCTCACATTTTGAAAGTTTCTTTCTAAAAGGCACCTTATGATACTTTGTGATATTTGCCATTTCTGTTAAGCAGGTGTTATATTACGTTATAGTAATATCTTGCTACTCTTTTTCTCACTTCCAGAATGGTTTGATGGTTGATGTTCAGTAAAACTATTAGTCTTCAAATTAAGCAAATACTGTTAACTGAGTAACGATTATGAATAACTATGAATTTGTTCACTCTTCTACAATTATAATTGAAGATTAGATAAATAAGAATAAGTATATATAATGTTTAACTACACCTACTCACTAAGCTATATCTCTAACACTCTGTTCACTAGTCACTCCTGAGTGTAGCTTATATACATAGATCTGGTGCTGCCATCTACTGGCTGTCTAGAACTATTTTACAGGTGTTAATCCCTTACATACCAGCAGATATACATATCACTACAGTAGGTTTTTTAAGTTTCTTTTTGCACTTTCTAATTATTCACTTTTTTCTCATCTTGTAATATTTTAGGAAACATTTCTTATTCTAAACATCTGAAATTGTTTGAATGAGAATTCTTTGAAGAACTCTTTATGCTCAGAGAATTTGAGGCTGAGGAGAGTTTTCCTGGGAATGATTTGTTACATAGAACATACAGTGCAGAAGGAAGCCATTCGGCCCATCGAGTCTGCACCAACCCACTTAAGCCCTCACTTCCACCCTATCCCCATAACCCAATAACTCCTCCTAAACCTTTTGAACACTAAGGGCAACTTATCATGGCCAATCCACCTAACCTGCACGTCTTTGGACTGTGGGAGGAAACCGGAGCACCTGGAGGAAACCCACGCAGATAGAGGGAGAGATTGCAGACTCTGCCCAGATAGTGACCCAGCAGGGAATCGAACCTGGGACCCTGGTGCTGTGAAGTCACGTGTGCTACCATGCTGCCCATGAATTAGAACGCTGAAAATTTAATACTGGAAAGTGGGTTAACTGTCACACTACACAGATCTGCTGTTACTCCTGTACACACTTCATCAAAGCTACAAAGCACATCTTAGTAGACACAACTTGTCTGCCTATCTTTTATCAATGAGACAGTCACAGATTGTACCATCTCCACAAGCCTGTGGCAATGGAGATACCTTCAATAGGTTTGCTAACTCTGGTCCGACATATTCCCAGAGGTCTCATTACATGACCCTGTGCTACTCACTGCCCCTGACATGCCCACCCTCACAAAATTCCACCTTTTCACAACAATCCGAAAAGGAACTGAAGTTTTATCTCCCACTTGAATTATTTTTGTCAGTTTGATAAACAAACTTTTTCCCCTGTCTGACACTTTAGTGTTTCTGAATTTTCTCCTGCTTTGCAGTAGGAGTTTAGTCTTTCATTCCCGGAGACTCCAGGGTCATCCTGGAACGTTGGCAGCTTTACATAGATTTACATAGACTTTACAGTGCAGAAGGAGGCCATTCAGCCCAACGAGTCTGCATCGGCTCCTGGAAAGAGCACCCTACCCAAGGTTAACACCTCCACCCTATCCCCATAACCCAGTAACCCCACCCAACACTAAGGGCAATTTTGGACACTAAGGGCAATTTATCGTGGCCAATCCACCTAACCTGCACATCTTTGGACTGTGGGAGGAAACAGGAGCACCCGGAGGAAACCCACGCACACACAGGGAGGATGTGCAGACTCCGCACAGACAGTGACCCAAGCCGGAATCGAACCTGGGACCCTGGAGCTGTGAAGCGATTGTGCTATCCACAATGCTACCGTGCTGTACCTTCAATCCCTCAATTGGCAGCAGCTTCAATCAGATTGAATAGATCACAACACCGTCATTATTCAGCCCGCTGAGCACGACTGTCATTCACAACGTCAGCAACCACTCCGCCCATCCATTCTGCTAACTTTGGGCAGACGGTGGCAGAGTGCTAATGCCACTGGAACAGTAATCAAGGAAGCCAGGCTCTGGGGATGTGAATTCAATGAATGAATCTGGAATATAAAGCTAGGGTCTGTAATGGTGACCATGACAACTATCACTGATTGTCGTAAAAAAACAACCTGATTCATTGAGGCATTTTAGGGAAGGAAATATGTCCTCAGGTGACTCAGACCTCGGACCCTCTGCAGTGGTGGCAAATCACACAGTTCAAGGGCAATTAGCATGGGCAATAAATGTCAAGGATCGATTCAGCACTCTGTATACTTCATAATCAAGTTTGTTTATTGAAGTGTAGATGCCAAGTATTACATACATTTGATTATCATGATAAGCAAATTACAGCGAAATTGCACCTCGCACAAAGTTGGTCCTGGAGTCACATGATCATTACCACATCTGCCATCACAGACCCTTCTTATTCTGAGATATAACCCCTTTTGACTTTGAGATTTGGATACAATTATTCCCAGCTGTATTGCCTCATTAATGGATAGATTATAAAGCAGAACATCAAGTCTTTCTGTGTCAGAAATGTAAGATATATATGAATTAATGAAGACAGGAATTTAAGTTTTATATAAAGTCTGTGACACCAAGGCACACACCCATATGACCCATAAAGATTATAGTTTTGCTCATCTTCTTTAAATTGAGACTTGATTAATATATGTTAAATTAAGCTAATTCAAACTGTTACACTTAAAGTTGTACAATGAACATGTAATCAATTCTAACTGGTAACAAAATAATAACAAATGCAAGATCAATCTCAGAATATTGAAAGTTAGTGAATTAGAGCCCTGAAAATTCAAAGCAACCTTCTACCGGAAGCTTCAGGTTTGATTCTTTTTTTCCCTAAGGTTTTGAGATTAATTCTGTCGATTCAATTGGCACCCAGCTCTGCCAGAGGTTCACCACACAGTAGCAGTGCTCGGAGAGGGAATGCACTCTCATTGGGGTCTGTGTGAGCTTTACAGCTACAAGGGGAAAATCTTCCATTGAAACAGATTAATCAGGAGGTGGGACAGTAATTATTTGTTATTTGTTTTAAATCCATGCTTAGAGAGAAAGCAAGTTGAGGGGTGTGGAGAAGAATATGGTGAGGCATGGAAATAATGTTGTTGTAAATAATGCTACTCTTTGGCCGAACTCCGATCTCACAACGATGTAACAGTTTTTATCTGGCCCACTATGTGTAAATAGAAAATTCATGTACTGGCATGTTTGGACGAATAAAAGTGCATTCCTTATTGTAAAGGGTGCAAAGTCTGTGTATGATGCTGAACCCAATCGCTAGTGTAAAATATCATCTTTTGATGAATGTAGGAATTGGAGGGGCGGGATTCTCTGGCACACCAGCCCTGTTTTCCGGTGCGAGGGGTGGGCCCCCACCAGCAGCTGACCAATGGGGCTTCCCATTGTGGCCATCCCACACCGTCACTAAACCCACGGGTCTGGGTGCACTGAAGCGAAGTGGAGGATCCCGCCGATGGAGGATCCCGTTCCAGATGTATTATATTATATGTATTTGGCAGTAAAGTTTAAAAGCCTGGGTTAATGTGTGTACGACTGCTGCTGTAGTGTTCTTAAAAATCCTGGTTTGAAAATGAAATGAAAAAATGAATGAAAATCACTTATTGTCACAAGTAGGCTTCAATTAAGTTACTGTGAAAAGCCTCTAGTCACCACATTCCGGCGCCTGTTCGGGGAGGCTGGTACGGGTATTGAACCATGCTGCTGGCCTGCCTTGGTCTGCTTTAAAAGCCAGTGATTTAGCCCAGTGTGCTAAGCCAGCCCCTGTTTGAAAGACAGCTGGGAGATTTGGAGAGAGAGGTGCAATTAAAGCATCATAAAAGTTTGGGCTAATGGACTGTTATTTATATTCAAAGGTTCCCTGGACAGAAGATAATTAGAGAGGTTGTTTTCAGCTTAGCAAGATGATGTAGTTAATGGGAAGAGTCAGGGGCTCAGGTAGCCAGGTGTTGAGGTTCAGTTGTAGTTTGTGGCTGGAAGGTGAGCTGAGAAGGTGTCGGGAGAAATACAGCCAGAGATTCTGCATTATTCTCTTTCTTGCAAGCAATCTCAATAGATTTCTCTTTCTCAGAGTGAGGCATTCAAGACATCTCCGTACAGCAAGTATTCCTGACTCTTCGGACTGTATTTGAAAGTGGATTGGGACCCGAGATGGTTTTGTTGTTGGAATGGAAATATAGCAGTTAAGGGTATTTGTGTCACTGTATTGATTAGCAATGTTTAAGGGGTAATTGTAAGTTATGTTTTTGTGCGATGCTAAAGATGTTTTAGTACAGCGTTGTAATGAAGTTTGATTGAATTTACCATCTCCCTATTTTGTGTGAAATCCCCCTGGAGTGAGGCATCCTTTCCTCAGGCTTTCAAAATGAAAATAAAATATTGGGGTTTCTGTCCAGTATCCTAGCAACTGTTGGGGTCTGGCCTGGGATCGTAATAATCTAAACAACGGTACAGAGGCAAATTTGAGCAAGGAAAATGCAATTTACCAGGAAGGTCTGGAGAGCGATCAGTGTGTGGAATTGATTGCTGGACAAATGAGTGGAATTGGATCCTTAGAATACGTAACAAAACCTGACGGCACCTCAGTATTCCTGGAAGGGTGAACTGAATAACTTCAACCATCCCTTGCTTACTTTGAGATCTTACCAGCCTGTAAGCCCCTGACCCATTCACAAGTAGATATTTTTCTAAATGCCAATTACCAGCTTACCCAAACAGGTGCCGGAATGTGGCGACTAGGAGCTTTTCACAGTCACTTCATACTTGTGACAACAAAAGGTTATTATTATCATAACTCCGTATCTCACAAGAGGTTCCTGCTGGATTGCAGTGATCTTTAGAAAGGGTGGGATGGGTTTGGGGATTGGTGTTATTGCTGGAGGTGGAAGGGGTGGGGGTGGGGGGTGGGGAAGAGAACACTTCTTATGCATATTGATCCTTATCTTCTTCCGATATTTCCATAATTGCAGATTGTGTGCTTCCTGCAATAATATCTTGAAGCTCTTTGGTTTCCTCCGGAGTGGCTGGTGGTAAGAAGGCTCTGGCACTCTCATTAATGCTGTCAATCCTCTGCTGTGCGTGCTTTTCATAATCCTCCTTGTTCTTTTTAACAAGCTCCTCAATGGCTTTGGAAGCTGCATCACTGTCTGCACCAAACTTCTTACGTTCAGCTTGAAATTGATCTCTGTCTCTGTTTGGATCCAGTCCCATCAGTTTCCCCAAACCATTGACACGATCCATCAGATGTTGGGTGGAGACCTGAACGTAAGTTTCAGAAATCATGTGTACAAGACTTGCAATATTGGTGGCTTGAGAGACCTGCGTGTACAGCAGATCTTGTAGGAACTTGTTCTGTGAATAGCTGGAAGTTTCCAAAGCCTTTTCACCATATTTAATGAAACTGTTCAGTGATTTCCCCAGGCAGCACCCAATCAGGTTTGACATCATGGTGAAGAAGAGGACCATCTTACCCCATTGTTCTTTCACACGACCTAATGCATCCAATCCTTTTAGGAGCATCTTCACAGTTATATCAAAATCAATTTCCTGTATCTCACACTTTCTCAGTGTTTCCAGTACCTCTTCAAGCTCTTTATTGTTCTCCTTCATGTTTTCAAAGCTTTTCTCATACATTTCCTGTGAAGCTCGAAGCTGTGCTGAGGATTGTTCCACCTTGAATCTGGCATTGCTTGTGGCCATTTCCAAACCACTTCCACCCTCTCCTGACTGAGCTTTAGCCATGTGTGGTGGAGTAGCAGTTACAGCCATGGATCCAGTCAATGCCTTGCTGTGAGAAGCAAATTTAATTGATTTGGTCTGAACATTTTTGATCCTTGCAGCTAGATTTTCCATTGTTTTTGCATCAACTTGCTGAGGCTTTGCCAACATTTCCAGTTCCTCACATATTTCAATTCCTGCTTTGCAGATGTCAAGAGCAGCATTCTTGTCCTCACAATCTACTCCATTTCCAGCTTCCTGCTGCAGTTTCTTCAAATTCTCTTCACAAAGTTTTATCATTGAACTGCTGTCCTTCTCTTTTCTTAGTTTCTTCATGTCAATGTTGCCATCCTTGTCCAGGAAGGACAGAAGCATTGAAGTAAAATATTGCAGCAAATCTGATTTAAATATGATGTTGTTGAGGGAGCCTCCAACATTCTTGGATTTGGAATCTTTAACAACAGTGTTCAGACCGTTTGCAATTGAGCTGGTAATTGAGCTGACCATTGCTGTGAGAATTCCTCCAGTCACAAAAGATTTGACGCCACTGCTGATTGATTCTACGATACCCATTCCGACAGCATCCCAGCCAACAGGTACGGAATCCATTGCAGCTTTATAATCTTCCTGTGCTTTCTTCATCTGTTCTTCCATTTTTTTGTGATACCCTTCAACTTCTGCTTTTGCCTCTTGTGCTGCTTTTTCCTTCATTTCAGTAATTTCTTTTGTGATTTTTATTTGACGTAGTTCTTCCTCATATACTCCTTTCGAACATGTGCATGCCTCCAGTAATTCATTGATCAGATGGATGACCAAGTCGAACTTCTTCTCCACACCTTGTGCTAGTTTCAGGCATTTATCTGCAGACGATTTGATGTTTTCCAATGGGATTGAGAGGTTTTGTTTTGTGATTTCAGGATTATCCTGCACGATAAACGTCACGGCATCTTTCATGTCACCTGGAACTGTCAAACTGTGAAGCCGGATTTGATCCATATTCTTGTGAGCTTCCTGAAAAGCCTCCCAGCCCTGATTGCTTACTTGAACCAAAGAGGCACGGAAAGATTTGGGATATTTCATGTACTTAAACCCGCCAATAGGTACATTCTTGTCTATTTCAAAGTCCTCTCCAGCAGAAACGAAATAATTTCCCCTAAAATGGCTACAGAAAGTGGGCCAGGCATTAAGAACTGTTCCCAGTTACTGTACGGCTTTAAGAGTAATTCAGTGTCCTTCCTAACATCAGGAGCTTTAGTGATGGCCTTGAAGGCATTCTTAACATGAATTACACTTTTAGATTCCTCGCCTTCCATGATGATCAACCTTTCTCCTGCAAAGGAAAATAGTTGAGTTAAACAAACATATTCTTTGTCCACTTAACATTAAAGAGGTGAATTGTGGGAGACCCCACAATGCTAGCTGCACAGTCAGTGCCAGGCAGTAAACCGTGACTTACTGATGCATGTCAGATGAGTAACAGACACTCCATCCAGGTGGGGTACTAATAACTTTAGTATTCAATGAATAACTTCATTGAAGCCTACTCGTGACAATAGGCGATTTTCTTTTTTTTTCATTTGGCCTTAATAGTTCTTTTTTCTTGAATGGAGTGAATGCAATCATTGAAGAAAGATGTGATAAAGGGGTATTTACAGCCAAACCAAGACTTTTTCTGCCTCTTTAAACCTGAATCTCACAACTAGCAACCTATGGCATTTCCCATTGAGGCTGGCCTTGGTTTTCACATTTATTCGATAGGAATCTTTCTTGAACAGGAGGCCAATCAGCCCCTTTAACCTGTTCCTGCATTAAATAAGAAAATGGTTGACTTTTATGTTAATTGCATCTGCATGCCTCGCCTCTAAAACCATAAGAACCTAAAAATTAGGAGCTGGAATAAGCCATTCGGCCCCTCATGTTACCCTTCCATTCATTAAGATGAAACCTTATCTGATGGTCTTAACCCAACTTTGTCTGTCTCTCTATAACCCTTGACTTCCTTGTCAATTAAAAATCTATGTCAGCCTTAAATAAATTCAATGTCCACTGCTCTTTGGAGAATAGGATTCCCCTGCGAGAGGAAACGTACTCCCAGCATCTAACTTGTGGAGCTCCCTCAGAATCATATGTTTCGATAAGACCACCTCTTATTCTCCTAAATTCCAATGACTATAGGTCCAAACTGTTTGACCTTTCCTCATCGGACAAATTTTTCATCCCAGTGAACCTTCTCTGAACTGCTTCAATGCAAATATATCCCTCCTTAATTAAGAAGCTCAAAACTGCACATAGTACTCGAGGCGTGTTCTCACCAATGTGTTGCACAGTTCCAGCAGTACTTCCCTACTTTTATACTCCAGCCACTTGTGTTACAATGGTGGAGAAAAAGCTTGATGTCATACATGGAAATATTGGACTGGAAAAGGACCTGACTTGTGTATTTTTTATAATGGACACAAGACACCCAAGAGGGCTGATCAATGTTCTATTAGTCACTGACAGGGGATCTCTGTGGGACAATGGGACACCTTCCTGTTCTCCCAGCTTCCAAATGGGAGTAGATCCTGTCTCGAAGAATTCTCTCCAGTAATTTCCCTACCACTGACGTAAGGCTCACCGGCCTGTAGTTCCCTGGATTATCCTTGCTACCCTTCTCAAACAAAGGAACAACATTGGCTATTCTTCAGTCCTCCGGGACATCACCTGAAGACAGTGAGGATCCAAAGATTTCTGTCAAGACCTCAGCAATTTCCTCTCTTTCAGTATTCTGGGGTAGATCCCATCAGGCCCTGGAGACATATCTACCTTAATATTTTTCAAGACGCCCAACACCTCACCTTTTTGGATCTCAATGTCACCCAGGCTATCTACACACCTTTCTCCAGATTCAACATCCACCTATTCCTTCTCTTTGGTGAATACTGATGCAAAGTATTCATTTAGTACCTCGCCCATTTCCTCTGGCTCCACACATAGATTCCCTCCCCTGGCCTTCAGTGGGCCAACCCTTTCCCTGGATACCCTCTTGCTTTTTATGTACGTGTAAAAAGCCTTGCGATTTTCCTTAACCCTATTTGCCAATGACGTTTCGTGATCCCTTTTAGCCCTCCTGACTCCTTGCTTAAGTTCCTTCCTACTTTCCTTATATTCCACACAGGCTTCGTCTGTTCCCAGCCATTTAGCCCTGACAAGTGCCTCTTTTTTCTTTTTGACGAGGCCTACAATATATCTCATTATCCAAGCGTCCTGAAATTTGCCGTATTCCTCACAAGAACATGCCGGTCCTGAATTCCTTTAGCTCCACCCACATGTCAGATGTAGATTTACCCTCAAACATCCGCCCCCAATCTAGGTTCTTCAGTTCCCACCTAATATTGTTATAATTAGCCTTCCCCCAATTTAGCATATTCACCCTCGGACCACTCTTATCCTTGTCCACCAGCACTTTAAAACTTACTGAATTGTGGTCACTGTTCCCGAAATGCTCCCCTACTGAAGCTTCTACCACCTGGCCGGGCTCATTCTCCAATACCAGGTCCAGTACAGCCCTTCCCTAGTTGTACTATCTACATATTGTTTTAAGAAGCCCTCCTGGATACTCCTTACAAACTCTGCCCCGTCCAAGCACCGAGCACTAAGTGAGTCCCAGTCAATATTAGAGAAGTTAAAGTCTCCCATCACAACAACCCTGTTGTTTTTACTCGTTTCCAACATTTTCTACCTATCAGCTCCTCTATCTCCCGCTGGCTGTTGGGAGGCCTGTAGTAAACCCCCAACATTGTGATTGCACCCTTCTTATTCTTGATCTCTAACCACATAGCCTCGCTGCCCTCTGAGGTGTCCTCCCGTAGTACAGCTTCCTAACCAGTAGCGCAACTCCGCAACCCCTTTTACATCCCCCCTCTATCCCGCCTGAAACATCTAAATCCTGGAACGTTTAGCTGCCAATCCTTTCCTTCCCTCAACCAGGTCTCTGTCATGGCAACAACATCATAGTTCCAAGTACTAATCCAAGCTCTAAGTTCATCTGCCTTACCTGTTATACTTCTTGCATTAAAACATATGCACTTCAGGCCACCAGTCCCGTTGTTTTCAGCAACATCTCCCTGTCTGGCCCTATTCCCTACTTCTCCCTCAATTTTTTCACCTTCTGGCCTATTGCTCCGGTACCCACCCCCTGCCATACTAGTTTAAGGGGCTGATTTAGCTCACTGGGCTAAATCGCTGGCTTTCAAAGCAGACCAAGATAGGCCAGCAGCACGGTTCAATTGCCGTATCAGCCTCCCTGAACAGACGCTGGAATGTGGTGACTAGGGGCTTTTCACAGGAACTTCATTGAAGCCTACTCGTGACAATAAGTGATTTTCATTTTCATTTAAACCCTCCCGTGTGACACTAGCAAACTTCACAGACAGTAAATTTATGCCTCTCCAGTTTAGATGCAACCCATCCTTCTTATACAGGTCACACCTGCTCCGAAGAGCTCCCAGTGGTCCAGATAACGGTAACCCTCCCTCCTACACCAGTTGTTAGCCACGTGTTTAGCTGCTCTATCTATAAAGTATGAGTTGGGGGGCTCTGCAGAGGAGGTTGAGAAAAGGTGGGGAATGTTTGTGACCATGTCTGAGGAGCTGTTTGTCACAGGAAGGGGTTGAAAATGGGAAAAGATCTGGACAGACCGCATAGTTGATTTCTGGAAAGTATGTTTCATAGATACATAGATACATTGAAGATAGGAGCAGGAGGAGGCCTTTTGGCCCTCCGAGCCTGCTCCGCCATTCATCACGATCATGGCTGATCATCCAACTCAATAGCCTAATCCTGCTTTCTCCCCATAGCCTTTGATCCCATTCTTCCCAAGTTCTATATCCAGCCACCTCTTGAATATATTCAAAGTTTTAGCATCAACTACTTCCTGTGGTAATGAATTCCACAGGCTCACCTCTCTTTGGGTGAAGAAATGTCTCCTCATCTCTGTCCAAAATTGTTTACCCTGAATCCTCAGACTGTGACCCCTGGTTCTGGACACACCCATCATTGGCAACATCTTCCCTGCATCTACCCCGTCTAGCCCTGTTAGAATTTTATAAGTCTCTATGAGATCCCCCCTCATTCTTCTGAACTCCAGCAAGAACCTCGTCAATCTCTACTCATATAACAGTCCCGCCATCCCTGGAATTAGTCTGGTAAACCTTCGCTGCACTCCCTCGAGAGCAAGAACATCCTTCCTCAGAGAAGGAGACCAAAACTGCACACAACACTCCAAGTGTGGCCTGACCAAGACCCTGTATGATTGCAGCAACACATCCTTGCTTCTATACTCGAAACCTCTCGCCACACCATTAGCCTTCTTTACCACCTGCTGCACCTGCATGCTTACCTTCAGCGACTGGTGCACAAGGACACCCAGGTCCTGCTGCACACTCCCCTCTCCCAATTTACAACCATTCAGGTAGTAATCTGCCTTCCTGTTTTTGCTTCCAAAGTGAATAACCTCACACTTATCCAAATTATACTGCATCTGCTATTGATTTGCTCACTCGCCCAACCTGTCCAGATCTTGCTGTAGGATCCCTGCATCCTCGTCACAATTCATCTTCCCTCCCACTTGGTATCATCTGCAAACTTTGAAATGTTACGTTTTGTTCCTTCATCCAAATCATTAATATATATTGTGAGTAGCTGGGGTCCCAGCACCCCAGGGTTTTTATTTGCTGTAACCTGTGTTGTTACATGTTTGTAATAAAATACATTATCTGGGGCTGGTTTCGCTCATTGGGCTAAATCACTGGCTTTTAAAGCAGACCAACCAGGCCAGCAGCACGGTTCGATTCCCGTACCAGCCTCCCTGGACAGGCGCAGGAATGTGGCAACTAGGGGCTTTTCACAGTAACTTCATTGAAGCCTACTCGTGACAATAAGCGATTTTCATTTCATTTCATTTCATTAAAAAAAAATCTAGCTTGGAAACTACGTCCGAGACATTCACACCAATGTTAAAGGGAGACTTGCACTTAAGGACCTTGCATGACATTGGGCTGTTACTTTATGGAAATAAAGGGCATTTGAGGTGAAGTCACTGTTGCGATGTTGAAAATATGACCGCTAATAGCAAGTTCCCAGAACAAGCAATGTGATGATGCTTGGATCATGTGTTTTGGCAATGTTATTGAAGGATGAATATTGGTGAGCACACTGGAGAAAACTCGCCTGATCTTATTCGGAATAATGCCATTGGATCTTATACATCCACCTGTGGGAAGACGAGGCCTCGGATTAACATTTCATCTGAAAAAAGTAGCATTCTCTCAGCACTATGCTGTGGTGTCAACCTGGATACTTTTGGTCAAGTGGGCCAGAGTCCACCACTGATGACATTAGGGAACTGGTGGTCTGAGTGACGGGGACATGAGTAGTTTTTGGCAGGTAGGATCAAGGATAACCCTAAAGCTTTCTATAGATATGTCAGGAATAAAAGAATGACTAAGGAAAGAGTAGGACAGTAGTGGGAAGTTGTGCGTGGAGCCCGAGGAGATAGGAGAGGTGTTAAATGAGTATTTTACGTCAGTATTCACACAGGAAAAAGACAATGTTGTCGAGGAGAATACTGAGATACAGGCTACTAGACTAGAAGGGCTTGAGGTTCATAAGGAGGAGGTGTTAGCGATTCTGGAAAGTGTGAAAATAGATAAGTCCCCTGGGCCGGATGGAATTTATCCTAGGATTCTCTGGGAAGCTAGGGAGGAGATTGCTGAGCCTTTGATCTTTGTCATCTTTGTCTTTGTCAGGAATAGTGCCAGAAGACTGGAGGATAGCAAATGTTGTCCCATTGTTCAAGAAGGGGAGTAGTGATAACCCCGGTAACTATAGACCAGTGAGCCTTACTTCTGTTATGGGAAAAGTCTTGGAAAGGTTTATAAGAGATAGGATGCATAATCATCTGAAAAGGAATAATTTGATTAGAGATAGTCAACATGGTTTTGTGAAGGGAAGGTCGTGCCTCACAAACCTCATTGAGTTCTTCGAGAAGGTGACCAAATAGGTGCATGAGGGTAAAGCAGTTGATGTGGTGTCTATGGATTTCAGTAAAGCATTTGATAAGGTTCCCCACAGTAGGCTATTGCAGAAAATACAGAGGAATGGGATTCAGGGTGATTTAGCAGTTTGGATCAGAAATTGGCTAGCTGATCGAAGACAAAGGGTGGTGGTTGATGGGAAATGTTCTGACTGGTGTCCAGTTACTAGTGGTGTACCACAAGGATCTGTTTTGGGGCCGCTGCTGTTTGTCATTTTTATAAATGACCTGGAGGAGGGCGTAGAAGGATGGGTGAGTAAATTTGCAGATGACACTAAAGTTGGTGGAGTTGTGGACAGTGCAGAAGGATGTTACAAGTTACAGAGGGACATAGATAAGCTGCAGAGCTGGGCTGACAGGTGGCAAATGGAGTTTAATGCAGAAAAGTGTGAGGTGATTCATTTTGGAAGGAATAACAGGAAGACCGAGTACTGGGCTAATGGTAAGATTCTTGCTAGTGTGGACGAGCAGAGAGATCTCGGTGTCCATGTCCATAGATCCCTGAAAGTTGCCACCCAGGTTGAGAGGGTTGTTAAGAAGGTGTACGGTGTGTTAGCTTTTATTAGTAGTGGAATTGAGTTTCGGAGCCATGAGGTCATGCTGCAGCAGTACAAAACTCTGGTGCGGCCTCATTTGGAGTATTCCGTGCAGTTCTGGTCGCCACATTATAGGAAGGATGTGGAAGCATTGGAAAGGGTGCAGAGGAGATTTACAAGGATGTTGCCTGGTATGGAGGGAAGATCATATGAGGAAAGGCTGAAGGACTTGAGGCTGTTTTCATTAGAGAGAAGAAGGTTAAAAGATGACTTAATTGAGGCATACAAGATGATCAGAGGATTAGATCGGGTGGACAGTGAGAGCCTTTTTCCTCGGATGGTGATGTCCAGCACGAGGGGACATAGCTTTAAATTGAGGGGAGATAGATATAGGACAGATGTCAGAGGTAGGTTCTTTACTCAGAGAGTAGTAAGGGCGTGGAATGCCCTGCCTGCAACAGTAGTGGACTCGCCAACACTAAATGCATTCAAATGGTCATTAGATAGGCATATGGACGATAAGGGAATAGTGTAGAGGGACTTTAGAGGGGTTTCACAGGACGGCGCAACATTGAGGGCCGAAGGGCTTGTGCTGTGCTGTAATGTTCTGTTCTATGTTCTATGTTCTATCTTCTTAATGTCAATCCCCATATCAATAACAACGATCCCATCCTCACACCAAACCCCAAACATTAGCCCGCATGTTAATACAAACAAATGCCAAAAAGGAATCAGGAATCACACATAGTCATCATTAAGACACACAGTCCCCCTCCCACCAACCCTCCCAACCACCCCCCCCCCCAACTAATGTTCAATGTTATCCAGTTCTTGAAAGTGCACAATGAATAATGCCCATGAATTGTAGAATCCCTCCATCCTTTCCCTCAGTTCAAACTTAACCTTCGCAAGAGTCAAGATTTTCAACAGGACCCCCGCCACGCCAAAGGTTGCTCTCCATCCCATCAGGATGCGTCTTTGGGCGATCAACGAGGCGGAGGCTACAACATCTGCTTCCACATCTGTTTCCAACCCCGGCTGGTCTGACACCCCGAGGGCCCGGGTCCACTTTCACGTGCACCACTTTAGAGATAATCCTGCAGCTTCTGACAGGACCAAAACATATGAACTGCAGGGTTCCCCCCCCCCCCCCCCCCCCGCAATGTTCACACACATCTACTGCCCCTTCAAAGTTCATCCTCGCCCTTGTGAGGTGTGCTCTATATACGACCTTCAGCTGCATCAGCCCCAACCTCGCGCACGAGGTGGGAGGTGTTCACTCTCCGGAGCACCTCACACCAGAACCCCTCCTCCATATCCTCTCCCAACTCTTCCTCCCACTTTGCTTTGATCCTTTCCAGTGGTGCCTTATCTTCTTCCAAAATACCCCCATAAACCACCGACACTACCCCCTTCTCCAGTCCCCCTGTTATCAGCACCTCCTCCAGCAAAGTGGAGGCCGACTCCACCGCAAAGCTCTGTATCTCCTTTCTGGCAAAACCTCAAACCTGCATGTATCTAAACATTTCCCCCAGCTCCAGCCCATACTTCGCTTCCAGCTCCTTCAATCCTGCAAACCGACCCCCAAGAAACAAATCTTTTAGTGTCTTAATCAACTCCTCTGACCCAGCTCCGCACCTTCTCCACATTCGCCGCCCGGTAATAATACATCAGGTTTGGAAGAGCCAAACTCCCTGCCTGCCTTCCCCTCTGTCGCAGCAACTTTCTAACCCTGGCCACCTTCCCTCCCCATATGAATGAGGTAAGATCTTCAATCTTTCTGAAAAATGCCTTAGGCAGGAACAATGGCAGGCAGTGGAAAATAAACAGAGGGCGCGATTCTCCGCCCCCCACGACGGGTCGGATAATAGCGGGAGGGCCTTCCCGACATTTTTCCCGCCCTCCCGCTATTCTCCCCCCCCTCGCCCAACTCCCGACACGAATCGCTGCCGCCGTTTTTTTACGGCCGGCAGCGATTCACAGCTAATAGATGGGCCGAAGTCCCAGCCCTTTACGCTGTTTTTACGAACGGCAAACACACCTGGTCTGGCCGTTCGTAAAAACGGCGGGAACAACTCGCTTTTTATAACCATGGCACCGATTGGCACGGCAGTACCACGGCCGTGCCAAGGGTGCCATGGGCCCGCGATCGGTGGGCACCGATCGCGGGCAGCGGGCCCGATGCCCGCGCACTATTTCTCCTTCCGCCGCCCCGCAGTATCCATTCACGGGGCGGCTGAGGGGCATCCCGGCCCGCGCATGCGCGGGTTTTGCACAAATACGCGATGACATCATCCGTGCGTGCGCGGGTTGGAGTCTTCCAATCTGCGCATGCGCGGCTGACGTCATATGACGCGTCAGCCGGCGCTAACTCCGGCAAGCGGGCTTAACGAAATTCGTTAAGCCCGTGATGCCGGAGCTTACGGCGTCGGGCTGCTAGCCCCGACCGGGGACCAGAATCGGTTCCCGGTCGGGAAGGGGCGCGCTGGCGTCAAACCCGCCCGGGTTTGACGCCAGCCTTACGATTTCTCCCGTTTTGGGAGAATGGCGCCCAGAAATCGCGGCAACACGTTCGTTTTAACCGCCTGTACCCAAGCCGCCAGTGAAAGCGGGGGACCATCGCATCTTGCCAGATCAGCTTTCACTCTCCCCACCAAACTAGAAATGTTGTACCTGCGGAGCCCCCCCCCCCCCACACACCCCCACACCCCCACTCCCGGGCAACCTGCACCCGCTGGTATCCAAAGTGAGTCCCTGCCTTATGGAATGGCAGCCCCCCACCCCTGCCCCCACGTCCGGCCGAGACACCACAAAGTACTCACTCTTGTTGAGATTGAATTTGTACCCTGAGAAAGACCCAAACACCTGAAGCAGCTCCAATATCCCCCCTATTGATATACTCGGTTTTGACACGTATAACAACAAGTAGGCAGTGCCCATTATTAAAAGTTTCTAATATTGTTTATAAATAGCACCATGACCTCAGCCCTCCCTATCTGTAATCTCCTACAAGCCTCGGATATTTGCGCTTCTTCAATTCTGCCGCACCGTCAGTCGCCAAGGCCTCAAGTTCTGGAATGACCGCCCCAATCCACTGTTTTCCTTCCTCTTTTTAAATGCATCTTGAAGCCGATCCCTCTTCCTAAGCTTAGATTATTTGGTCCTAATAGTTCCTCACGTGGCTTAGTATCAAATTTTGTTTGATAATGTGCTTATGAAGCACACAGTCTTTTCACCACGTTGGCAGGCTGGATGATACATGTTGTTCGTCTACTACAGTTTTTTGAGGTTACTGTAAGTAAGTGTGTAGATAACGAATGCCATCCTTACCTGGTCTGATCTACATGTGACTGCTGATCTGCAGCACAGTGGTTGACTGTAAACTTCCCTCTGTTCATGAAGCAAATGCAGGCAGCGATTTAAAAAAAATTAGGAAATGGGAGAATAGAACAGCAAAACCTTTTTTTACTTTTAAGAAGGCAAGTCCAGTAAAGATCCGTGGGCGGCACGATAGCAGAGTGGTTAGCACTGTTGCTTCACATCACCAGGGTCCCAGGTTCGATTCCTGGTTTGGGTGACTGTGCAAAGTCTGCATGTTCTCCCTGTGTCTGTGTGAGTTTCCTCCGGGTGCTCCGGTTTCCTCCCACAGTCCATAAATGTGCAGATTCAGTCAATTGGCCATGATAAATTGCCCCTTAGAGTGGGGTTGTGCCTAGGTAGGGTGATCCCTCAAAGGTTTGGTGCAGACAGGATGGGCTGAATGGCCTCCTTCTACACTGGAGGGATTCTATGATTTTGGAGATTATAGCTATCCTATACACTGTCCACCACTCGGCCAATCTCTACGTCATCTGAAAATTTTCCAATCGCGCTCCTCATGTTCAGTCCAAATTGTTAATATACAACACAAACTGTATGGGTCCCAACACCGAGCCCTGTGGAACACCACTTGAAACACTTTTCCAATTGCAAGGGCAGCCATCAACCATTACCCTTTGTTTCCTGTTACTAAGCTCCCCCTTTTTATCCAGTTTGTCACATTGCCCCGTCGCCCATGGGCTTTCATTTCCTTGGCCAATCTGCCATGTGGGACTTTGTCAAATGCCTTGCTCAAATCCATGTACACCACATCCACTGCACTACCTTCAGCAACAATTCTTGTCACTTCATCAAGTAGTTGGATCAAATTTGGGAGGCAAAATATTCCTTTCACAAATCCATGCTCACTATCTCTAATTAGTCTATGCCTGTCTATTGTAAAAGTAAAAATGGGAAAATACGTCATTTGAAACATTGAAGTCTGGCAAAACTTGATCTGAGGGTACATGAGAAAGTATAGGGAAAAATCCCATGAAGGGTTAACAGCAGCTGCAAAAGAAGGTTTTGAAATGCAGATAGCCTTAAAAAATAGGCGTTAAGAAAACAGCTTGTGACTGCTCAAGCTGTAAAACTGATGCCTGTCTTTCAAGTCACAGCAGTTTGAACTTTTAGTTATATGGAAATAGCAATATTTTGCACCTTCTTTGAAGTTAATTATTTAGTGAGCAGCTAAAAAAGAATTGCCAGAATCTTCAGTTGAATTGGGTAAAAAAATGTTTAGGTGTGAAATCCTGCTGACACCAGGCGAATATGGGAAGCTGGAGACAACGTGGCCACGAGAACACTGGTTCACCCCAAATTGGAGTCAGAGTTCTGACAAGCGTGAGAGGGCACTATTTGATAAGAATGCAACTTTAGAAGTGACAGGAACCAGATGTAATACCCCTCTGGGGTCGAAGCACTTTTGAACATCACAAAGGAAACAATGTAATCAGAGTTCGATGAGCTAAAGTCATGCTCAACATGAATACATAGTAGTGTTAGAAATAATTCAGATTAAAGGTATCTTGAACAATCAAGAGTAAAATAAAGTTACGTTATGATAAAGTCATATAAACTCAATAACTGCCAGAAGGAGAATATAAACCCTAAATCGGGGACAGCCAGCAGAGTCAGCTCTCATAGCTGCCCTCGGTCATGGGATTGATAGAACACAGAAACCGAGCAGAACAGCGAATCCATCTGAGGAAGACCAAAAGTTAAAGAAGAGAGATTATCAAGGTAGACCTGAAGGTCTTTTCAACCAACCAGGAGAATCCAGAAGCAGGATATTTTTACTTTTCTGTAAAGACAGTGATTGCCTCTTCTAAAAGAAAAAAATATAATAATAAAATAACGTAAAAGTTTTAACCTGAAACAGTGGTTATTACAAAGTCTAATTTAATTACTCAGCAATGCGGGACCCAGGATCAATGCTACTAAGTGGTAAGTAGATGAAATTTCCAATGAAGATAAGGGTTATACCGGAGTATAACTTGAAGACATAGTTTGACCTGAATAGCACCCACCAAAGCCTGCATCGGAGTCAGGGGGCGGAATTCTCTGCAGACCGTCGTAACGCCGATTTCCGGTGAGCAAAATTGGAGTAGATGACTCCGGCGTGGGGGCCTTCTTTTAGGCGGCGATTCTCCGTTCCCGGAGGGGCCAGCAGCTGACTGACGCGATGCGCGTCAGTTTCACCAGCTGCGGAAGTGGTGAGACCCGGCGTTTTTTGGAGGAGGAGGAGGAGAGGGACTGACCCGGCGTTTGGGGGGGGGAGGAGGAGAGAGACAGACCCGGCATTTGGGGGGGGGGAGGAGAGAGACAGACCCGGCATTTGGGGGGGGGGGGCGGTTCCGGCATTTGGGGGGGGGTTCCGGCATTTGGGGGGGGGGGTTGCGGCATCGGGGGGGGGGTTGCGACATCGGGGGGGGTTCCGGCATTTGGGGGGGGGTTGCGGCATCGGGGGGGGGTTGCGGCATTTGGGGGGGGGTTGCGGCATCGGGGGGGGGTTGCGGCATCTGGGGGGGGGGGGGTTGCGGCATCAGGGGGGGGGGGTTTGGGGGCAGCGGCGTGCAGAGTGGGGGGGAGACAGATGCCCGGGGCCAACGCACCGTCGCCCCCCCCCTCTGTACGCCGCTGCCCCCTACCCCAACCAACCCCCCTCACCACCCCTACCTCCCTCCCCACCACCCCTACCCCCCTCCCCACCACCCCTACCTCCCTCCCCACCACCCCTACCCCCCTCCCCACCACCCCTACCCCCCTCCCCACCACCCCTACCCCCCTCCAACGCCGCCCCCCCCATCTCTCGCAACGCCGCAACCCCCCCCTCAACGCCGGGTCCCCCCCCCTCAACGCCGGGTCCCCCCCTCAACGCCGGGTCCCCCCCCTCAACGCCGGGTCCCCCCCCCTCAACGCCGGTACCTACACCCCGTCCCCCTCCCTCTGAAGGCCGGTACCCACACACCCCCCCCTCTCTCCTCCTCCCCCCCTTCCTTCCTCCTCCCCTCCTTCTTCCTCCTCCCCCCTTCCTTCCTCCGTCCCCCTTCCTTCCTCCTCCCCCCCTTCCTTCCTCCGTTAGTGGGGGGGGGGTGCGGCCTTAGTGGGGGGGTGGCGGGTGGCGGCGTTGGAGGGGGGTAGGGGTGGTGAAGGGGGTAGGGGTTGTGAGGGGGGTGTTGGGGTAGGGGCAGCGGCATGCAGAGGAGGGGGGCGACGGATGCCCGGGGCCAACGCACCGTCGCCCCCCCTCTGCACGCAGCTGCCCCTACCCCAACCCCCTGCCCTCACCACCCCTATCCCCTTCACCACCCCTACCCCCCTCCAACGCCGCACCCTCCCACCCCCCACCCCCCACTAACGCCGCACCCCCCCCCCACCCCCCACTAACGCCGCACCCCCCCCCCACTAACGGAGGAAGGAAGGGGGGGAGGAGGAAGGAGGGGGGACGGAGGAAGGAAGGGGGGAGGAGGAAGGGGGGAGGAGGAAGAAGGGGGGGAGGAGGAAGGAAGGGGGGAGGAGGAGAGAGGGGGGGGTGTGTGGGTACCGGCCTTCAGAGGGAGGGGGACGGGGTGTGGGTACCGGCGTTGAGGGGGGGGGACCCGGCGTTGAGGGGGGGGGTACCCGGCGTTGAGAGGGGGGGACCCGGCGTTGAGAGGGGGGGTTGCGGCGATGAGGGGGGGTTGCGGCGTTGAGGGTGGGGGGTTGCGGCGTTGCGAGAGATGGGGGGGCGGCGTTGGAGGTGGGTAGGGGTGGTGGGGAGGGTGGTAGGGGTGGTGGGGAGGGGGGTAGGGGCGTTGGAGGGAGGTAAGGGTGGTGAGGGGGGGGTGGTTGGGGTAGGGGGCAGCGGCGTACAGAGGGGGGGGGGGGCGACGGTGCGTTGGCCCCGGGCATCCGTCGCCCCCCCTCTCTGCACGCCGCTGGCCCCAAACCCCCCCCGATGCCGCAACACCCCCGATGCCGCAACCCCCCCGATGCCCCCCCGATGCCGCAACCCCCCCGATGCCGCAACCCCCCCTGATGCCGCAAACCCCCCCCCCGATGTCGCAACCCATCCCCCGATGCCGCAACCCACGCCCCGATGCCGCAACCCACCCCCCGATGCCGCAACCCACCCCCCGATGCCGCAACCCCCCCCCGATGTCCCCCCGATGCTGCAAACCCCCCCCGATTCTGTAAACCCCCCCCCCGATGCCGCAACCCACCCCCCGATGCCGCAACCCACCCCCCGATGCCACAACCCACCCCCCCCGATGCCGCAACCCCCCCCGATTCCGCAACCCACCCCCCCGATGCCGCAACCCACCCCCCCGATGCCGCAACCCACCCCCCCCGATGCCGCAACCCAACCCCCGACACTGAACGGCGTCAACCATCATCAATGGTTGACGCCGTTTTAAAGCAACTGTGATTTTCACCGACGTGACCCATGGCCACGTCGGCGGGACTTCGGCCCATCCGGGCCGGAGATTTGTGGAAACTAAAAAAAAAATGAAATCCCGCCGGCACCAGCTGTTTTCAGAGGCTGCCGGCGGGATTTGCACAGCGCCAGTTTTTGGCCGGTCAGAGATTTAAAACCCTGCGGGAGCAGGATTAACGCCGCTGCCGGCCGATTCTCCGACCCTGTGTGGGGTCGGAGAATTTCGCCCAGGGAGTGAGAATCCCGGTTCACCATTTAGAATGTCTTACTGACCCTTTTTGGTATAGGGGGAGTTCTAAGAATAGTGGTGAGTTTTTTTACTTCATGGCGCCCAGTGTGGAGGCTGAGAATATTAGAAGTTTCTAGGTAAAGCGAGGCTAGAATAGTAGAAGTTTCTAGTTAAATGAAGTGGGGGCTAGAATATTAGAAGTTTCTGGTTCCCAAACAACGGTTAGAATATTAGAAGTTTATAACCAGCGCAAAGGCTAGAATATTAGAACTTTCTAGTCTACGATGAGTCAAACTTTACCTGCCGAGTTTAGTTTGGAAAGTCATCTGTGATTGACTTTTGGAAGGAGATTTGGTGGATCGGGGTGGGGTAAATTGCAGGGGGAGACATGAAACTCAGGTTGGGTGTGAAAATCAGTAGACTAGAAGATACTGACCCTGAGAAAAAGTCTGCAAGACATCTTGGTGACAGCACTAAAAATCTTGCATCCATTACTGGTAAAAGGGGGCCAAAAGATAAATCTTCCTTAGATTGTGCAGGAAAGCCTAGAGAAATAGGGACGCCTAGAAATCTTTAGAGACCAGTAACCAATCGACCCTTAAGTAAAACAGGAAGATAGTGCCTTCGTACCCTTGGATACGTCCCAGAAAGGGTACTTATCCTTAATTTCAGATTCCACCTGAAAGGGACAACCAGGAATAGACGTTAGAAATCCAGAATATTTGGCAATTAGGGAAAACCTCTTGCTTTGAAACACGGTCAAGAGAGATATAGCAATGAAACAAGAGTGGAAAATATTAACAGAGGCAAAGAACTCCTAGATAAGAGAGGCTTATCTGAACAGAGGGGTCTCAATTTTTGTTAGAGTAGCTAAAACCCTACAGAATAGAGATAAATGGATAAATGAGTGTGTGTTTAATATGGATTTGTGATTCCCTACAGAGTAGAGATCCACGATATGGGTGGTTGAATGTGTGTGTGTGTGTCTGTTTGATAAGGATTTCTAAATTTCCTTTGGTAATGGAGTTTTTAAAATATTGTATTTTGCTAAACCGAGTTTCACATCAATTAGAAGTTATAAATGGCAGGCAGAAATGTGATCAGTATTGTGAGATAGTAAATCAGTATATTCAGAACTAAAGTGGTCTTAGCATAAACACAAAGAAGCTTTTACTCGGGAGCAGTCAGAGCTGTGTGCAGGAAATTACTTAAACTACTGTGTTGAAATTGACAAGGCACAGCTCCACCAGGGTCCTGGTGCCCGATGATTCACGAGAAAGTCAGTAGTCGGAAAAATGATGATCAAAATGTTAAATACATGGTAGAAGGAGCTTTAGAGAATAAATATATTCGGGTTAGATCAGGAGAATTACTTGCAGTATTAGGAAATGGGAATCTGATGGCCGGGAAAGATTTAATAAAATTAGACGAAGGGAAAATTAGGATATTAAAACCAATTGATAACACAGAGGAAGTTTGGTGAAGCTGCCGACTAAAACCGCAGGCAAAGTAATCAGTGAAGCTGTAAAAGGTATAGACACAATTGTTCAGAATTTGGGTATGTGTTGTTCCTTGTGTCTTAATAAAGCTCGTAGTCTCAAATGTGGAGAAGATGCTTTATTGTGAATTCGTTCTCTCTTCAGAGCTTTACCTACGGCTACCTCAAGTGCCACTAGCTGGTGTGCCTGTGCCCTGATACGAGTTCTGCCTTCTGTGAAGTGTGTCCTCACTTCCTGTCCCGGTCTATTTATATGGCTCTCCCGTGCTCCCTCTAGTGTTTGCTCAGTTGTATTGCATCTAGTTAACTTGTGATCACCACATCCCCCTTTTTCTCTTTACATATTTTCTGTACATCGTTAAAGAAAATTGTACATCCTGTCCCGGTGTATTTATAGCTCTCCCTCTAGTGTTTGCTCAATTGTATTGTATCTAGTCAATCTACGATCACCACATCCCCCTTTTTCTCTTTACATATTTTCTGTACATCGTTAAAGAAAATTATACAAAACAGTTACTTATGATATGCGTATCTATACAAGTGATGGTGCTATTGCATATTTTTACAAAGCCAATGTATTTATGAGTCCAATCTTAATAAAACATTTATGAGTCCACACTTGATGAATTTGTTCAGTTTTTTTTTTCTTTTTGTTGTTGATGACGTGGCGATATTGATATTGCAACTCCGTTGTGACTGTTGTTGGTGTTCCTTGTTATTTTACGTACCCAATGCGTCATCCCGAGGTGTTTGCATGGTCACATCACTGATGTTGACTGGCATGGACTTTTTTCTGTGCTTGTGGTATTGATTTATTATCTCATCCGCCTTGGATGCTGCTGTGCTTGCTTGTTCTGGAGCAGATGTGAGTTTGTGCGATTCGTTGTCATCCCATGACATGTTTGTAGTCTTGTCATCGTTTTGCAGTGTGCTGTGGCATTGTCCTTCATGTGCCGAGTAGTACCATTGTGTACAAGTCGTTGTTTCATTGCTGTTGTTTCTGTCGTTCCTGTCTTTGTTGTTTTCGTTGCCGTACTTGTTGCTGTTTTTGTCGTTTCTGTCTTTGGTGTTGTCGCCGTCGTTGTTCCTGACTTTGTTGTTTTCGTTGCCGTTCTTGTTGCTGTTCTTGCTGTTGTTGTTCTCGTTTCTGCTGTGCTTCTTGCTATTGTTGTTGGTCTTGTCGCGCTTCATGTTGCTTTTGTTCTTGCTGTTGTTGTTCTCGTTTCTGCTGTGCTTCTTTTGACTTTTGTTTTTCTTGTTATACTCTATGAGTGTCCCGTGTGGATAATTTGAGTCATTGAGCATTTCGTCTCGAGAATGGTGAGACTGATCTGATGTTGCATCGGTGCTGGTGACATCAATCATTTGTGGAGGATTTGATTCCTCATCTTTGCTTTCTTGGTGCTCCTCTTCTGGAGTCAACTTCTTCTCGATTTCATTTGACGCGGTGTCTCTGGATTCTTGGCGCTCCTCGTCTGGAGTCAAAAACTTCATGATTACAATTGACGTGGTGTCTGTGGACTCTTGGCGCTCCTCTTCTGGAGTCAAAATCTGCATGATTTCAGTTGACGTAGTGTCTCTGGACTCTTGGTGCTCCGCTTCTGGAGTTAAAATCTTCATGATTTCTGTTGATGTTGTCTCACCGGACTCTTGGGTGGCCCGACTCTGTGCTTCTGTACAGACAAGCTGAGAACTGTCAGTCTCGCTGTGATCCTGTACGTCGAGTGTGATCACCTTGTCACTGTTTTCGCGCTGTGCTTCTGTACAGACAAGCTGAGAACTGTCAGTCTCGCTGTGATCCTGTACGTCGAGTGTGATCACCTTGTCACTGTTTTCGCATGCAGTGGGTAGAGGTACATTGTCTTCTTCTTGTTCATGTGAGCTTGGTAGACTTTCATAGTCTGCTTGTGGTTGCTCAGATACGGCGGGTTGACCTTCATGGTCTTGTTCATGCATGGTGTCAGTGGTTAGATGTACGTTGTCTTCTTCTTGTTCATGTGAGCTTGGTAGACTTTCATAGTCTGCTTGCGGTTGCTCAGATACAGCGGGTTTACCTTCATGGTCTTGTTCATGCATGGTGTTTGCCAGGGAGTGTTTGCTTGCATCCCTGTTGGAGTCTTTCATCACTCGCACTGTGGAGCCTGTCATCGCTCGCTCTGTGGAGTCTTTCTGTGCTCTCTGTGTGGCGTCGTCTTCGTCTTGGGTATTGCTGTCATCCAATGTATCGACGAGCTGCCATGGCATCATGGTGTTGGATTCATCTACCACGAGTAGATTCGTGTTGAGCTTTGCAACGGTGTCGCTGATGCTGTGATCAGCATATCCAAATAACTCAGCCATCTCTGAGTAGTATTCTTTGAAACCCAAATCATCTTGGTTGGCTTCTTCTACCACGAGTTGATTCGTGTTGAACTTTGCGACCGTGTCGCTGATGCTGTGATTAGCATATCCGACTGACTCAGCTGTGTCTGAGTAGTATTCTTCGAAAACCAAATCATCTTGGTTGGATTCTTCTACCATGAGTTGATTTGTGTTGAACTTTGCGACCGTGTCGCTGATGCTGTGATAAGCATATCCGACTGACTCAGCCATGTCTGAGTAGTATTCTTTGAAAACCAAATCATCTTGGTTGGATTCATCTACCACGAGTTGGTTCGTGTTGTACTTTGCGACCGTGTCGCTGATGCTGTGATAAGCATATCCGACTGACTCAGCCATGTCTGAGAGGTAATCTTCGAAAAACAAATCATCTTTTGTTGTTTCGGAATTCTTTTTGTTCTCTTCACTTTGGGTGGTGCAGACTGCTTTTTTCAGGGTGTTGTGCAAGTTGTTTTTAACTTTTGGTTTAGGTTCAGGCGTTTTTTTTGTGTTCTGAGGCAAGAAAATTTGGTTTTACCACTTTAAGTGTCTTGTTTTCAATTTTCGGGCATTGCCCTTTTAAGTAGGCATGGTCTGGATGCTCAGACGTCATGACGTCACGCGTAGGAATGAATTGCGCACGCGCAAATCGGCCTTCCTCCTTCACTGTGCGGTTTTGTGTCCATTGCGCATGCGCATAACGATCCGCGACCAAAACATTTTGAGACTGCGCATGCGCGGCTTGCGCATGCGCATAATGATCGGCACCGCGACCTTTTTTAAACTGCGCATGCGCGGCTTCCGGTTCCGGCGCATGCGCTGACGCAATTCGTAGTTCTTTGCTTGCCCGAGACTGCAAAATGTGCTCCGACGCCATTTTATCGCGGATTTCAGCGTTTTTTTTTCCCTAAAAGTTGTAAGTTACCTTTTCTTTCCGATCTGGACTGGATTTCAGCGTTTTGGCTTTGTGGAAAATTCATGTTATTTCTTCTTTTTGATCTGTACTTTTCATTCGCGATTTCTTGTTCTTTTCGTGATTTTTTAAGTTTTGCATCACTCAGTCTCTGTGCAGTTTGGCCTCTGAGCATGTCTTGCTGTTCAAATTTCTCACAGTACTCTTCAAATTTGTTTAGTATTGTTTGTAAGCTGTTTCTGTCTTCACCTTTTGAGTATTTAAATCCATTATAAACTTTCCTAGCTTCATGTCCTTCGATGAGGATTGCTATTTTAATTTCGTCTGAGGCTGCTGCTGCATCATATGCTATGATACCGAAATCGAACCATTGTTTAAACATTTTCCAGACACTTCTTACATTTCCAGTCGTGTCCAGCTGAAGTGGGAATCCAAGGCACATCCTCCCATCAGCGATGTCTTCCCAAGTCGAATGTCCAGTAGGAGATTTCCATGCCATTTTGTTCTTTCTGTGTCTGCCACTGAGTTGTCCTGTAGTAAGCGTCTGAAGCCACTCCTGGGTACCATGTGTTGTTCCTCATGTCTTAATAAAGCTCGTAGTCTCAAATGTGGAGAAGATGCTTTATTGTGAATTTGTTCTCTCTTCAGAGCTTTACCTACGGCTACCTCAAGTGCCACTAGCTGGTGTGCCTGTGCCCTGCTACGAGTTCTGCCTTCTGTGAAGTGTGTCCTCACTTCCTGTCCCGGTCTATTTATATGGCTCTCCCGTGCTCCCTCTAGTGTTTGCTCAGTTGTATTGCATCTAGTTAACTTGTGATCACCACATCCCCCTTTTTCTCTTTACATATTTTCTGTACATCGTTAAAGAAAATTGTACATCCTGTCCCGGTGTATTTATAGCTCTCCCTCTAGTGTTTGCTCAATTGTATTGTATCTAGTCAATCTACGATCACCACAGGGTAAACATACAGTTGAATTAGAGAAGCATGGTGTCTGGAGGAAAAGAAATTGTATCGCAACTAAAACACATGACCCAATTGGATAATAATAGAGGGATCAAGATACTCCTTAGGCAACCTATCAGCAGCAAATGAAGAAATGTAATCAGTCAGGAATTGAGAATATGGGATTATAGATCAAGTGCTGTTATTAATGGACCTCAGTTTAAAATGATTCATTGTGAACATCAGGAAACATTGTGTCAAAGATGTAGTGCATTTTGTAGGCCAATTATTTGGACAGGGAGCAGTAATATGAAACCGAGGAGAATGGCAGATACAGAGTATTCAGGCAATTTAAAGCTACATATGGAATGACAACAATGGGGAAATGTTGCGGCTCCCAAGGAAATTTGGGGAATTCAGTTTTGTCATGATTGTTTTGTAAAATATCAGACAACACTGATGATTAAATTTCGTGCCACAGGATAGATCATATTCCGAAACCAATTGGGATGGACAGGATTTAGAGGGAAAGGAATGTTTGGTTATGAGTGTCAGGGGATTACTGCATTCACTAGTATTGTGTGATGAAGTAGAGTGGGAAGACAGTGAATTAAAACCCGTTAGCAGCATTGATAGGAAAAATAATAAAGTTAAAATGTCATGTTCGGAACTTAACTCATAAAAATTCGGTTATAATAAAAAATAAAGAAATTGAAGTAAAAGCAATAGCAATACCCGAAATGTATCAGGGTAAGGTTCCGACCAGATTGGATCACTGAGCGAGCAAAAGAAGAGGAGTTTGAGATTCTTTGAATCTCACTCAGGGGTGCAATGATAGAAGAAGGAGGCTTAGCAGGCTTTAATTGGATGATGTACATTAATGATAAGGAAAACAAACTGGTTAAAAAAGGAAAAAGGAAAGAAATGGTGGCAAAGGAAATCCGAAGTCCTGGAGAGGGCACTTCTGGAGTATCCGAACAAAATCAAAAAATACAAATTAAAGAATAGGGCCCTGTCCACCCTTGATCTGTTCATTTGATTTTTCAGGTAGAAAAAATAATACAGACATACTTGTGCAGACGAAGAAAGAGAACGACACTCCAGAGAAAAATAAGGATCAAGTTTGAAGAAAGAAGGGAAAGAGCTAGGACTAGGCTAGATGGGTTAAAATGTGGGGAGCACTTCCAAGCAGCCTGGGATATGTACTAAACTTATCAGATAAATTAAAGATTTTTAGACAGTATTCGGGGAAAACTAATGATACTCAGTGGGACCCCGGGAAAGGGCAAGTTAAGATAGGAAATGCGTTACAAAACAAAACCACAAGTAGGAATAATAGTCGCTGCATTGCTCTGGAAATTGGAATTTTTAAATTATGTCTAAACGTATGTTGCAAATGTTGCAATAAAATTACTCAACAGAAAAAACGGAATATTTTGTAAGTTATAACTATTGGTCCCAAGTGCTGGCTCATAAAGCACTTAGATAGAGCCACAAAGGGATGTGTCGATGTTGTACTTTATCTTTGAGTGGTGAAATTGTGATAACTGCTGAAAATATGTAAAGTTGTAATGAACTGTTTGTGTGGTTAAGTAATGAGCAATGTGTTAAGATAAGACTTAGTTGTTTTTTGACTGTGTATTTAACAATAGGGAGAATTCATGAAATGAAATGAAATGAAAATCGCTTATTGTCACGAGTAGGCTTCAATGAAGTTACTGTGAAAAGCCCCTAGTAGCCACATTCCGGCGCCTGTCCGGGGAGGCTGGTACGGGAATTGGCCTCTCCAGTCATTTGGAAGAAGAAAAAGTAATGGTTTGATGTGCTGAAAGATAATTCAATTGGGTTGTACCCCCAAAAGTTGAATGTATTAAATGTGTCTACTGATGTCCTAGGGGTGGTTTTGCGACCACTGTTGACTTATTATGTTGCAAATGTTCTAATGGCAAATAGACACTTCATGTGGGAAGGGTGGGATAATGGAAGAAGGGGATTTGAAGGCAACTTGGCAGAAAATTATTATCTCATGTAAATGAAGGCTGGCAGACGGACATGGTTCAGGACAATGTTAGACATCAATGTGAGGAAGTCAGGAATAGAAGCAGGATTGATTTAACCTCTAAAAATTGATGAAGCAAGAGAATCAGTGGATAGCACATGATATCATAATTTATGGTTCCAATGAGAAATGGAAGGCAATTTGGATGATTGAAAAATGGGACATTAGACAGCCAATGATGTACAAAAGACCTTTTTGGTTACTGATGGACTGTGTTGTGTGCTGTCTCTAAGGGACATGAGGAAGCTTCTACGGTGCTGCTACCCCAAGGAAGTAAAATGCTTTGGAGGCAGTGGAACACATGGATATAGCTATTGTGTTAACTTCCTGAGCAGCTACAGCTATAGTTCACCGTGATTGGACTTGAGGAAAGAACGAAAAAAGAGTCTATCGACACTGGTCTTATTGACTCTTTTTGGTAAAGGGGGAATTCTAAGAATAATGGTGCATTGTTTACTTCACTATGCAACAGTTAATCCTATCTCTCAGGATTGATTCTACTGATTTGCCCACCAGTGATGTAAGACTAACTGGCCAATAATTGTTTGGCATTTCCTTCGATCCCTCTTTATACAATGGAACCACATTTGCATTTCTTCAGACCTCCAGTACCTCCCCTGTGTCTAGTGAGGATTGGAATATCATCCTGAGAGCATCTGCTATCTCCAACCTCATCTTCTTCAGCATCCTTGTTTCAACTTTCAAGGATTCCAACCTTTTGAGTACTTTCTCTCTCTTTATGATTATCCCATCCAGTATCTCATTGTTCCTCCTGGATGACTATATCTGCATCATCCATTTCCTTTGTAAACATGGAGACAAAATATTAATTTAAGACCTTTCCCACAGCCTCTGCATCAACAAACATGTTCCCCTCTTCATCTCTGATAGGTCCCACGTTTTCCGAAACTAATCTTTACTTGTTGATCTTTTTTCATGACCTCTCTACGATTTCATTATTTCCTTTTCTACTTCATCGTTGCATTTCCTACACTCGTCCGGGCTATCTGCAGTGCTTAGCTCTTTCTGCCTATTATACACATTCTTTGTTTTTAAATTTAGAGTAGCCAATTCATTTTATCCAATTAAGGGGCAATTTAATGTGGCCAATCCACCTACCCTACACATCTTTGGGTTGTGGGGGTGAAACCCACGCAAACATGGGGAGAATGTGCAAACTCCACACGGACAGTGACCGAGAGCCGGGATCAAACCTGGGACCTCGGCGCCATGAGGCAGCAATGCTAACCACTGCGCCACCGTGCTGCCCTGTACACTTTCTTTTTCTGTTTGATCTTCCCCTGTATTCTTCCAGACAGCAAGGGAATCTAGGTTTGACAGTACCACTCTTAGTTTTGATGGGGAAATGTCTACTTTGTACATTTAGGATCTTGCTTTTTCGTGCTTCCCACTGGTTTTCCACTGATTTGCCCTCGAGAGGTACTGGCCAGTCCACCTCCCACATTCAGATTTCCTGGCCTGCAACACTCAGCCCTTGTCACTGAGGGAGTGTTTTCCTGGCCCTGAAATAGAGAGTAATGAGGCTGACAGTGCTGAGGCAGAATGATGATGGCCAAGTGGTCTGACGCGCTGGACTGTGAGGGGACACAAGATCTGACAGAGCCAACCAGGGGACATGCAAACATGCTCGGTCGATACCCAGCTTTGGACAACCCGAGATCTTATTGCTGTCATACATCACACTCAAAGCTCCAAGACTGCCAGAGCTGCCAACCTATAATATAGCATGGATGGCATCTTCCCCTTTTAAGCGAATGACACTCTCTCCAGGATTTGTCAATTGAAGATTTACCAGTAGCTGAGGAAAAATGTAGATTGAATTGTTGATCTGAACTTTGCAAAGATGGATTATTCCTTCATAGGATGTGGGCTTCACTGGCCAGGTCTGCATTTATTGCCGATCCCGAATTGCCCTTGAGAAGGTGGTCTTGAGAAGGTATATCAGCAAGCCATCAGAATGGTGCCTGCGTTCGAGCATCAGGAATATTTACACTGCTACTTATATGCTGCTTTAAATTAGAAGAACATTTTGAGAATTGTACTGTATTTAAATTTTTGGTCTTAATCTTAAAAATTACCTCCCTATCCCCTCATCTCACCCATCCCACCTCCCACTCACTGTTACCCACCACCCCACCCATACCCCCTCGATACGGGTACCAATTGGCTGTAAAATGATGACAGGAAGTGACCATTTTTCCAGCACATATTGAACCAAGAGCACTCTCGTTACTGAGAATCGCATCTGTTGCCGCTGATGTTCCGGCTGCTTTGTGGTTTTCTGGAAAACTTTTCAAAGGAAATCAGAACCACGAAGCTGCCCAAAGGTCAGAAGCAGCAGAGCAGCAACGGTGAGTCAGCCTGAGAGACCGGCTTTAAATAAAATCAGGTCTGTCAGACTGACCATTCCAACTTCTTTAAACCAGTCTCTCAGTCTGGGTAACACGGACAACATCGTTTACAACATCAAGATCATTGGTGGTGGTAATAATAATAATAATCTTTATTATTGTCACAAGTAGGATTACATTAGCACTGCAATGACGTTACTGTGAAAAGCCCGAGTCGCCACACTCTAGCGCCTGTTTGAGCACAGGGAGGGAGAATTCAAAATGTTCAATTGATCAAACAGGATGACCTTCAGGACTTGTGGGAGGAAACCGGAGCGCCCGGAGGAAACCCCCGCTGACACGAGGAGAATGTGCAGACTCCGCACAGACAGTGACCCAAGTCGGGAATCGAACCCGGGTCCGTGGTGTTGTGAAGCAGCAGTGCTAACCACTGTGCTACTGTGCCGCCCACAAAATGAGCCTGAAATGGACACTTAAAGGCCTCACTGAGCCTGTGGGCAGGGAGGCTGCTGCCAGTGTCCCAGTGTCAGAATGAATGGGAGGGAGATGGGAAGGTGGCATATCTCCAGCCCGCACACCCACACCCCCACCCCCACCTCACTGCACAGTGTTGTCTCCAAACCCACATCCGGGTTTGGGGAGGGGGCGGGCGGGGGGCGGGGGGGTGAAGGCATCAAATTCCACCCAGATGTTTCTCCCTGAGAGTGAACGTCACAAACTGCATTGTCCACATTCCTCAATCTGATTGTAAATAAAAGTCACTCTGCCCCTCACAGCGACACAACCTCACACAGGCAGCAGCAACTGCTCAATGCCACTTTCTGCTCTTTAACTCTTCCTATTTTCTCTCAGTGTGTGAAGTACTCACCTCTGCGCTAATCAGTAACTGTTCAGTAACTGTCTGTCCTGTCCTGTCCCAGTCGCTGAGAAGCTGGATCAGTTCTGGTTACTGTAACTCACCCCGTATTTATAATGAAATGTAACCAATCACAGCAATAGCTGTTGTTCGATGCTGAACAGGAAATTATTTTTTGACGGAGCCTCATTAAACAAACAGGCAGCCACTGCGATACACTAACTGTCCACAGGGGGTCACTGCTCCCTACAGTCTCAGCAAGACCTCCAGGTGTGAACTGGTCACAAACAGGACTAACTGGGGTGGGAGGGAGCAGCTCACTGTCCCACTCAACACACTGAAGTTTCAGAAATTCTGAAATCCTCCAAGGGACTTCACTTTGTTCAAGGTGACAGTGAGCTTCTGCAGGATGGTCCCAAGATTCCTGGAATTTCTATATTTTCATATTAGTGTGATACAAACAATCTCTCCGATGTCTTCCCCGTCACACAAAGCTTCATCTGACCAGATAGTTTCAAATTCTCTATTATTGCACTTCAAAATGTAATATTAATAAATTGTTTTTATAGCAGAAAAAAAATCACAAAGTATTTCACAAAGGGTGAAGATTGGGCAGTGCCACACTGTCAGAGGGTCAGTACTGAGTGAGTGCCGCACTGTCAGAGGGTCAGTACTGAGGGAGTGCTGCATTGTCAGAGGGTCAGTACTGAGGGAGTGCTGCACTGTCAGAGGGTCAGTACTGAGGGAGTGCTGCACTGTCAGAGGGTCAGTACTGAGGGAGCGCTGCACTGTCAGAGGGTCAGTAATGCGGGAATGCTGCACTGTCAGAGGGTCAGTACTGAGGGAGTGCTGCACTGTGAGAGGGTCAGTACTGAGGGAGTGCTGCACTGCCAGAGAGTCAGTACTGAGGGAGTGCTGCACTGTCAGAGGGTCAGTACTGAGGGAGTGCTGCACTGTCAGAGGGTCAGTACTGAGGGAGTGCTGCACTGTCAGAGGGTCAGTACTGAGGGAGTGCTGCACTGTCAGAGGGTCAGTACTGAGGGAGTGCTGCACTGTCAGAGGGTCACTGAGGGAGTGCTGCACTGTCAGAGGGTCAGTACTAAGGGAGTGCTGCACTGTCAGAGGGTCAGTACTGAGGGAGTGCTGCACTGTCAGAGGGTCAGTACTGAGCGAGTGCCGCACTGTCAGAGGGTCAGTACTGAGGGAGTGCAGCACTGTCAGAGGGTCAGTACTGAGGGAGTGCTGCACTGTCAGAGGGTCAGTACTGAGGGAGTGCTGCACTGTCAGAGGGTCAGTACTGAGGGAGTGCTGCACTGCAGAGGGTCAGGACTGAGGGAGTGCTACACTGTCAGAGGGTCAGTGCTGTGGGAGTGCTGCACTGTCAGAGGGTCAGTACTGAGGGAGTGCTGCACTGTCAGAGGGTCAGTACTGAGGGAGTGCTTCACTGTCAGAGGGTCAGTACTGAGGGAGTGCTACACTGTCAGAGGGTCAGTACTGAGTGAGTGCCGCACTGTCAGAGGGTCAGTACTGAGGGAGTGCTGCACTGTCAGAGGGTCATGACTGAGGGAGTGCTGCACTGTCAGAGGGTCAGTACTGAGGGAGTGCTGCACTGTCAGAGGGTCAGTACTGAGGGAGTGCTGCTCTCTCAGAGGGTCAGTACTGAGGGAGTGCTGCTCTCTCAGAGGGTCAGTACTGAGGGAGTGCCGCACTGTCAGAGGGTCAGTGCTGAGGGAGTGCTCCACTGTCAGTGGGACAGTACTGAGTGAGTACTGCTCTGTCAGTGGGTCAGTGCTGTGGGAGTGCTGCACTGTCAGAGGGTCAGGACTGAGGGAGTGCTACACTGTCAGAGGGTCAGTGCTGTGGGAGCACTGCACTGTCAGAGGATCAGTACTGAGGGAGTGCTGCACTGTCAGAGGGTCAGTACTGAGGGAGTGCTTCACTGTCAGAGGGTCAGTACTGAGGGAATGCTACACTGTCAGAGGGTCAGTACTGAGCGAGTGCCGCACTGTCAGAGGGTCAGTACTGAGGGAGTGCTGCACTGTCAGAGGGTCATGACTGAGGGAGTGCTGCACTGTCAGAGGGTCAGTACTGAGGGAGTGCTGCACTGTCAGAGGGTCAGTACTGAGGGAGTGCTGCACTGTCAGAGGGTCAGTACTAAGGGAGTGCTGCACTGTCAGAGGGTCAGTACTGAGGGAGTGCTTCACTGTCAGAGGGTCAGTACTGAGGGAGTGCTGCACTGTCAGAGGGTCAGTACTGAGGGAGCACTGCACTGTCAAAGGGTCAGTACTGAGGGAGTGCCGCACTGTCAGAGGGTCAGTGCTGAGGGAGTGCTGCACTGTCAGAGGGGCAGTACTGAGTGAGTGCTGCTCTGTCAGTGGGTCAGTACTCAGGGAGTGCCGCACTGTCAGAGGGTCAGTACTGAGGGAGTGCGGCACTGTCAGAGGGTCAGTACTGAGGGAGTGCTGCTCTGTCAGTGAGTCAGTACTAAGGGAGTTCTGCTCTGTCAGTGGGTCAGTACTGAGGGAGTGCGGCACTGTCAGAGGGTCAGTACTGAGAGACTGCGGCACATGTCAGAGGGTCAGTACTGAGGGAGTGCTGATCTGTCAGTGGGTCAGTACTGAGGGAGTGCTGCTCTGTCAGTGGGTCAGTACTGAGGGAGTGCTGCACTGTCAGAGGGTCAGTACTGAGGGAGTGCCGCACTGTCAGAGGGTCAGTACTGAGGGAGTGCTGCACTGTCAGAGGGTCAGTACTGAGGGAGTGCTGCAATGTCAGAGGGTCAGTACTGAGGGAGTGCTGCACCGTCAGAGGGTCAGTACTGAGGCAGTGCTGCACCGTCAGAGGGTCAGTACTGAGGCAGTGCTGCACTGTCAGAGTCAGCACTGTTAGAGGGTCATAGACATAGAACATTACAGCGCAGTACAGGCCCTTCGGCCCTCGATGTTGCGCCATCAGAGGGTCAGTACTGAGGCAATGCTGCACTGTCAGAGGGGAGGTATTTCTGCTGAAACATTAATTCAAACCCTGTTTCTCCTGAAGTAGAAGTTTGCACAGCACTATTTAGAATAAGTAAGAAGTCTTACAACACCAGATTAAAGTCCAAAATGTTTGTTTCAAACACTAAGCTTTCGGAGCACTGCTCCTTCCTCAGGTGAATGAAGAGGTATGTTCCAGAATAAGAGCTGTGAGTTTCCCCAGAATTCTGTCCAACATTTGTTCCTCCATCAACATCAATTGAATGGATTACCCGGTCATTGTCAAGTTGCTCTTTGCGGGATTGTTCAGTGTGCAAAATGGCTGTCAGATTTCACAAAATACAATGGTAACTGCACTTCAAAAAATGGGGCGCTGTATTAATGGAGGCTGTTTCTTTATTTCTGTAAAAAGATGTAGTCAGAGGGTGTGGTAATAAAGAAGGAGGATTGATGACTGGGGTTGAGTTGCAGCACTTGAGGAGATAGAGAGACATTGAGACCTTGAAGCGATTGAAGACAAAGATGAGATTTAAATTCGATTTGAGGGGTTGGGAGCCAATGTTGATTGGCAAAGACAAGGTGATGGGTGAGTTGAATGTTGTTCATTCTTGAAGATAAACAGCAAAGATTTAGATGAAGAGTGAGTAAAACATTGAAAAACAGTAAATAGTCCAGTCTAGAGTTAGCCTTCAACAGGGTTTTAGCAGCTGGAAGGCCAAGGGAGAGGAAGAGATGGACAATGTTGAAATGATGTCCTCTGTGATTGTGACAAAAGGGAACAATCCATTTTACTCCTTTAACTCTCTGCTGCCTCTGACATGGTCGACCATCATGTTATTTTAATGATATCATGCCTTGGGCTATGTAAGACACATTGCATCAATCTCTCATAAGAACGTAGAACATAGAACAGTACAGCACAGATCAGGCCCTTCGGCCCTCGATGTTGTCCCGAGCATTGTCCGAAACCAAGATCAAGCCATCCCACTCGCTGTCATTCTGGTGTGCTCCATGTGCCTATCCAATAACCGCTTGAAAGTTCCTAAAGTGTCCGACTCCACTATCACAGCAGGCAGTCCATTCCACACCCTAACCACTCTCTGAGTAAAGAACCTACCTCGGACATCCCTCCTATATCTCCGACCCTGAACATTATAGTTATGCCCCTTGTAACAGCTACATCCACCTGAGGAAATAGTCTCTGAACATCCACTCTGTTTATCCCCCTCATCATCTTATAAACCTCTATTAAGTCGCCTCTCATCCTCCTCCGCTCCAAAGAGAAAAGCCCTAGCTCCCTCAACCTTTCCTCATAAGACATATCCTGCAAACCAGGCAGCATCCTGGTAAATCTCCTTTGCACCCTTTCCAATGCTTCCACATCCTTCCTATAATGAGGTGGCCAGAACTGCACACAATACTCCAAATGTGGTCTCACCAGGGTCATGTACAGTTGCAGCATAACCCCCATGGCTGTTAAACTCGAGCCCCCTGTTAATAAACGCTAACACACTGTAAGCCTTTTTCACGGCTCTATCCACTTGAGTGGCAACCTTCAGAGATCTGTGGACATGAACCCCAAGATCTCTCTGTTCCTCCACATTCCTCAGAATCCTGAAAGAAGGAGCTTACCTGTTATTCATCCTACCCCTTAGGTTAAAGGAGGTGGAAGGGTGGGGGACACTACAAGTGTAGTGTCTCAGGTTTAGGAACTGCCCAACTTAAATACAGGTAAAAATAAAACACTTAACCAGCAACCACTGCGCCCCACACAAGAACAGCAATCAGCTGTTTTGGGCCTGTGCAAACAATTTAAATCTTTACTACTTACCCAGCAGTCACTCTGTCCTCACTCCGACCGGATTCAGCTGGAAACTCCCAACAGTAAGTTTTTAAAAAAAATTTACTCCTCTTCTCAGCAAGCACTCACTCAGCAACCACTGCACCCGGCACGATAACACCTCAGGGAAAAGAAAAACTACTTACCAGTGTGGTGAATCATAATCCTAGTAATTCACACTGTGTTATATTATATGTGTTGTGTCTATGTTAGCTCGGTATACGAGCAGTTGCGCGGCTCTGCCCATAGGGGGAGATGAGGAGTTTGTACTGGGCTCCACCCTTGGCTCCGCCCATGGCTCCTCCCACTAACCAGAAGTATAAAGATCTGCAGTTGTGAGCCTGCTGCCAGTTCACGTCGTCGCAGGTAGGCTCAGTTGTAAGACTATTGAAACCACTGTTCACTTCCAATCACATGTCTTGTGAATTGATGGTCACATCAACCAGTCACCAGCCAATCACTTACCTGCAGGCTGTGATGTCACAGTTCAATTTCTCTCTACTTCTACCCGCCTTCGAGTTTCTCTCTTTATCTTTACTCAGCTGGGATCCTTACAGTGATTGTGACCTGAGGAAGGAGCAGTGCTCCGAAAGCTAGGGCGAAATTCTCCCCCCCCCACGACGGGTGGGAGAATAGCGGGAGGGCCTTCCCGACTTTTTTGACGCCCTCCCGCTATTCTCCCCCCCCCCGGCCGAAATCCCGACATGAATCGCTGCCGCCGTTTTTTTACGGCCGGCAGCGATTCACAGCTGTTAGAAGGGCCGAAGTCCCAGCCCTTTACGACCTTTTTACGAACGGCAAACACACCTGGTCCTGCCGTTCGTAAAAACGTCGTGACCACCTGGAAAAAAATAACCATGGCACCGATTGGCACGGCAGTACCACGGCCGTGCCAAGGGTGCCATGGGCCCGCGATCGGTGCCCACCGATCGTGGGCAGCGGGCCCGATGCCCGCGCACTATTTGTCCTTCCGCCGCCCCGCAGTATCAATACGCGGGGCGGCTGAGGGGCAACCCGGACCGCGCATGCGCGGGTTTCGCGCAAAAACGCGATGACGTCACCCGCGCATGCGCGGGTGGAGTCTTCCCACCTGCGCATGCGCGGCTGACGTCATATGACGCGTCAGCCGGCGCTAAGTCCGACAAGCGGGCTTAACGATTTCCGTTAAGCCCGACTTGTCGGAGCCTCCGACGTCGGGCTGCTAGCCCCGACGGGGGACCAGAATCGGTCCCCCGTCGGGAAGGGGCGCGATGCCGTAAAACCCGCCCGGGTTTTACGGCAGTTTGACGATTTCTCCCGTTTTGGGAGAATTTCGCCCCTAGTGTCTGAAACAAACATGTTGGACTTTAACCTGGTGTTGTAAGACTTGTAACTGTGCTCACCCCAGTCCAAATCCGGCATCACCACATTGGGGGTGGAATTCTCCGACCCCCGCTGCGTCGGAGAATCACCCGGGGCCGGCATCAATCCCACCCCCGCAGTGTCCCGAATTCTCCGCCCTCCGAGATTCGCCGGGGGCGGGAATTGCGCTGCGCCGGTCGGCGGGTCCCCCACGGCGATTCTCCGGCCCATGATGAGCCGAAGTTCCGCCACTGACAGGCCTCTCCCGTCGGCGTGGATGAAACCACCTACCTGACTGGCGGGATTGGTGGTACGGGCGGGCTCAGGGGTCCTGGGGGGGTGGCGCGGGGCGATCTGACCCGGGGGGCGCCCCCACGGTGGCCTGGCCCGCGATTGGGGCCCACCGATCGGCGAGCGGGCCTGTGCCGTTGGGGCACTCTTTTTCTTCCGCCTTCGCCATGGTCTTCACCATGGCGGAGGCGGAAGAGACCCTCTCCCTTGCGCATGCGCCGGTATGATGTCAGCAGCCGCTGATGCTCCGGCGCATGCGCGGACATACGCCGGCCGGTGAAGTCCTTTAGGACCCGGTTGGCGTGGTGCCAAAGGCCATTCATGCCAGCCGGCAGAGCTGGAACCACTCTGGCATGGGCCTCGCCCCTCAATGTGAGGGCTTGGCCCCTAAAGGTGCGGAGAATTCCACACCGTTGGGGCGGCCCGATGCCAGAGTGGTTCACGCCACTCCGACACGCCGGGACCCCCCGCCACGCCGGGTAGGTGAGAATCCTTCGGTTTTTTTTGGTCAGAGGAGGTGGTAGACAGATAGACTTCAGACATGGCATGGATCGAGGAGC